>NC_029774.3:114307353-114346285 GCF_000817695.3 Arachis duranensis | reverse complement strand
AAATTGGCATGAGGAAGAGTATATGATATATCAATGAGTTTGGGTTTGAGCCACTTGGGAGAAGTGGGTTAAAATGATGGGATAGTGATTTTGTAAATTTGTGGTAAAGTGTCAATGTGTGAGTTGAAGAGGCTTGATGTTGAATTTTAATATATTTTGATTGATTTCAAAGAAAAGGGATGAAATTGGCATGTTTTGATTGATTTTGAAAAGAGTTGAAAATGGCTTGTTTTGAAAATGGCACTTTGTGGTTTTGTATGAAAAACATGGTTTTTGGGCATACTTTTATGGGACATAACTTGGACTACGGATCTCTGTTTTATGCCAAATTTGTTTAGAAATGAAATTGGATCCGGGATGTCCATGCCGTTCGAAGAACGGGTGAAAAACAATTTAAAATGAGAAAGTTATGTCCGTTGGAAGATTGGGGGTTGAATCTGTGATGACCCCCGCGCGTAGGCGCACTTGGCACGTACGCGCCGTTCTTCTAGAAAGCTCCATCCACGCGTTCGCGTGGTGTGTGCGGGCGCGCCGACGTGCTGCACCCAATGCCCAGCCATTTTCAAGAGAGTTGTGCCAGAACCGCGCCAGATTTGTGCCTGGGGCACGAGAGCACCCACACGTACGCGTGGCTGACGCGTGCATGTCGCTTGGCTATTTTTCAATCCACGCGTCAGCGTGCATGACGCATACGCGTCGATGAGTTTTGTGCACTTCCACTGTTGGAGATGAGAGTTTCCCTGGAAGGAAGCAGTGGCTAGCCACCACGTGCTCCAGGTTGAGACTCGAAGCTCTTTTGACCCTATGTCATAAGGGTGGTCGGGCACTGTGAAAGCCCTGGATGAGCTCGCCCCCGTAAATATTCACCAATGAAGGTGATGGATGTAGATCATGATTATGATCAAGTTTATGATGAGTATAACTCGAGTTGGGGATGCGCGACAGAGGGACAGTCCAATGGTTAGCTACCAGGACTTGTCGGGTTGGCTCTATAACCAACAGATGATATCATCAGCCACTAGGGATAGGCATTCATCATATGCATACTATATGAATTGTTTGAGATTGCCTAGTTGACTACATATTACTTGCTAATTGTCTAAATGCCTTATTTGTTCCTATTTGATTATTTCTTGTCTGATATAACTGTGTTTGCTACATTATACTCCTGCTGGTGGTTGGGAGGTGTGAAGGAATTAGAAAGGGAAGTATTAGTTAGACTGAAGAATCTTTAGTCAGTCGCCACATATGGTTTAGCTTGTTTATAAGCTTTGATATTATCTGGAGGAAGTTCTAGGATTGCCTTTGGCTTTCCTCTATTATTAAGTATTATATATGTGGAAGTTGTTACCATGCGGGGACCTCTGGTTCTCACCCATGCGGATTTTGTGATTTTCAGATGCAGGACGTGAGGTTTCTCGTTGAGGCCTGTTGGAGACTTCTGGATTAGCGAAGATCCTTTGTTCTTGGGGACTCTGTTTAGTTTATATGTTTTGCTTAGATAATTTTATCTCCGTTAAATAATACAAACTGTGATGACTCCTCTTTTAGGAGATTTTGGAGAATATGTTTTATGTATGTGTCCCTTTGGGTTTCCTTTGGGGTTTTCCTTATTTTATCATATGTATATATTGCTATATGCTCAGACCGGTTATCTTCGCAGCCGGATTTTGAGTCTTGATATTCCTGTTTTTGACACTCCTTGTATATATATAATCTCGCGTTGGTTTATCCTTGTTCGTTACGTTATCGATCGGAGTGTTGCGCTTTTGAGTTGTGATTTTTGTTTACCCCTTTTTCTACAAAGGCTCCTAGTTATAATCAATCATTCATACTACTATACGTACTAAATTTTTATTTTAGAGGTCGTAATACCTTGCCATCTCTGAATTATGACTTAAGCATAAGACTCCGCATGGTAGGGTGTTACACATGATACTCATTATAGCAATCAATCCATTCTCTCAAGAGGCGTGAGAGACATTCATTTTTGAGACATGTGTTTGGGCACCGAATTCTATTTCTTCAACTATATCTTTCATTTCCTAACTCATATTCTTGAACATTGTTGCTATTGGCTTTGTTTGGCATCTGCAATCATGAGTTTTCTACAAGTTTTGAAATAGAATGTGATGTTATATTTATAATACAAAATAGATGTTATTCGAATGAAAGCGGATAAATATATTTAATGTGCTTACGTTATAGTACGGCTTCTCCTTCTTTGTCACCATTGTCTTGTTACGTTTTGCTGTAATGAAAAAATTTGGTCAATACTTCACTCAATACACCGACAAGCACAAGCATGCATATCTTAATCAAGTCAATTAAAATGTCCCAGCCCACTAAACCGAACCCCCTAGATGCACTGAATAAAACACGATAAATAATGAAACAGCTAGAAAAGCATTATTGATGCAATCAGAATAACCATAAATCATGAACACAGTAAATATCAATTGAATGAAAATCACCAAGGCCACCGAACCGAACAACATTCATGTGGTGAATAAATCGTTATAAACTTTCAATCATCAAGAATAGTATTTCTCCATGCAAAAGAAGTCAACTCAACAGAGTAACAACCAAATTAAAATTAACATACACTATCTACTCACTTACACTATCCACTGAACTGAATAAAAATAAGAACAAATTTCATTCAAAGCCCTAGTTACACTGTAAAAATGAAATTAGAATAACCCTAAACCCTGAACAAACTAAATATCAAGTGAATGAGAATCACCAAGCCCACCGAACCGAATACGATTCATGTGGTGAATAAATCGTTATAAACTTTCAATCATCAAGAATAGTATTTGTCTATGCAATAGAAGTCAACTGAACAGAGTAGTAAGAAAGTTCAAAGCCCTAGTTACACTATCCACTGAACTGAATGAAAATAGGAACAAATTTTATTCAAAAGCCTAGTTATACTGTAAAAATCCAATCAGAATAAACCCTAAACCCTGAACATACTAAATATCAAGTAAATGAAAATCAACAAGGCCACCAAACCGAACACAATTCATGTGGTGAATAAATCGTTATAAGCTTTCAATCATCAAGAATAGTATTTATCCATGCAATAGAAGTCAACTGAACAGAGTAGCAAGCAAGTTCAAAGCCCTAGTTACACTATCCACTGAATTAAACGAAAATAAGAACAAATTTCATTCAAAACCCTAGTTATACTGTAAAAATCCAATCAGAATAAACCCTAAACCCTGAACAAACTAAATATCAAGTAAATGAAAATCAACAAGGCCACCGAACCGAACACAATTCATGTGGTGAATAAATCGTTATAAACTTTCAATCCTAAAATATAGTATTTTTTCATGCAATAGAAGTTAACTGAATAGAGTAGCAAGCAAGTTCAAAGCCCTAGTTACTCTATCCACTAAACTAAATGAAAATAAGAATAAATTTCATTTAAAGCCCTAGTTATACTGTAAAAATCCAATCAGAATAAAACCTAAACCCAGAACACACTAGATATCAAGTAAATGAAAATCAATAAGGCCACCGAACCGAACACAATTCATGTGGTGAATAAATCGTTATAAGCTTTCAATCATCAAGAATAGTATTTCTCCATGCAAAAGAAGAACTGAACAGAGTAACAATCAAGTTCAAAGTCCTAGTTACACTATCCACGGAACTGAATGAAAATAAGAACAAATTTTATTCAAAGCCCTAGTTACACTGTAAAAATGCAATCAGAATACATCGATCTACTAAACGAAGCAAATCAATCCAGTAAACCTAAAATGAAACTAGGAGAAATGCTGCATTGTAATATTTCAAATGAACATTAGTTTTTCTCATACCTTTGTTAGTCTCTGTTGCTGTTTTCATTCGTTTTTGCTTATTCCTTGCAAAATCTTCTCGCGATTCTTCTCCAGTAGTGGTTTCCGTAGAGAACATGAGTGAAGTTTGAGTGATTTTGAGAGATATTTGAAGAGAAGGAGCGGTTTCGTGTAGTGATTTCGTGTTGAGAAAGAAGTCACGTTTTTCATAATGAGTGCGAATCAATAACGAGGGGTCTCGGGCGCGTGTAATCATGCTACATTAAGGCATGTGAGTGGATTTGGGCTTGGACCAACTTGAATACTTGGATACATGGATGTGTAGCATGACTATTTTTTTATATCGAAAGAAATATGGTGTTTGATGTTAAAATGGACATATGTAAAATAATTTTATTGATATGATGTCAGAGGTAAATCGTAAACTATATTTGGACTTAAATTTTTTTTTAAATTGCAACCTACAAAATGCAGGTTGTGTTTTACAGAAGGGGTAATTTTTTATTTTTTTGAAAAAACAAAATGTAGGTTCCATTTTGAATTTAAAAATTATTTTTATTCAGAAGCTGCAAAACGCAACTTGCGTTTTGTGTAGAAAAAATATTTAAATTGGGAGTCTTGTTTATAAATACCGTTGGTAATATATCTGGGTTTCATATCTCACCTCGTTTCTCTTTCTTTCATAGTGAGTTTCTTTTACCATTTGTAGTGTGAAAAAAGTTGGGTTAGGTAAAGTTGAGGTTATGAAAGGTATTGCAAATTTGCGAGTGTATTATAATGGTGAGATTATATCAAACACACACGAAGGAGTGACTTTTTTTGTGAATGTCTTTTCCTTTTTTATTTCATGCCCAATGAGTTTATAGAGTTGCAAAATGGTCTTTGTGAGAACATACAAAGGCACATTCCAAAGAGGGTAAGCAACATTTTATACAGGAATCCTGTACAAATATTTGGTGGACTGATATAGTTTCAAATAATGTTCATCACTGACGATGCATGTATGCAACAGATGTTCTGTATTTATCACCAAACCTGATTTTACGTGCCGATGATAGAGTTGTACATTAAGTTTGAACAAATGGGGCTGGACGTAGTTAGCGAGGAGGTGAATGTTGATGAATAACCCGATTTCCTGAGCATGCGAATATGGGTATGTTGTATTTGTTAGTTAAAGTTACCACTACCATTTCTTTTATTTGCCTTGACCGAGTAAAGGTGGTTCGTATGTCGTAGGTGAAGGCAATGTTGTGGCAGAAGATGGTGAGTTTAGTGTCGATATGAAAGTTGGTTCTAGAGAGTCGGTGATATCTCAATCAAAAGATGCACAATCTCTAGAGGAATTGATTACACTTTGTATGAGTCTGAGCCGTAGACATTCTATGCAAAATACAAAGGGTATGGTATAGGGTGCGATTGGCTTATCCGAGCTAGTTTGATTCGAAAGAAAGATTGTTGGGAGATCAAGAGATACAATGGCAAACACATGTGCACCATGGGGACGATTTCACAAGATCATGCCAAATTGGACTCAAACACAACTACAGATGCTATTAGGCCGTTGGATGAAGCTGAGTCGATAAAGGTGAAATTTATTATTACAGAAGTTCAATCCAGATTTAACTACATTGTAAGTTACCGCAAGGCTTGGTTGGAAAAGCAGAAATCCGTCGCAAAAATTTTTTGTGATTGGGAAGTTTCTTATCAGACTCTGCTAGTATGGTTGAAAGCAATGACTGCAAAGATGCTGAGGTCTCGGGTTCAAATAAAAACACTCCATGTTTATCGTGAGAGTGAGTAGGTTCAAGGTGTAAGAGTTCTCCATCGCATGTTTCGGAGCTTCTATCTGTGTATTACAGCATTTAGACACTGCAAGCAATTGGTACAGGTTGACGGCACACACCTGTACAGAAATATAAATGTGCACTTTTGGTTGCGGTGGCACAAGATGAGAACCAAAACATTGTGTCGATTCCTTTTGCTATCGTGGAGGGCGAGACAGCAGACATGTGGGAGTTTTTCCTTACAAATTTGCACGGATATGTTGTTACTCAAGATGATGTGGGCATTATTTTTTACCGTCATAACTCCATCAATGTAGCAATAGCTCGTAGTAATAGTGCATGGTCACCACCAAGGGCGTGGCACATGTTCTGCATCAGGCACATCGGGTCCAACTTTTTAAGGAGGTTTAAGGCTCCGAACTTGCATAAACTCGTGGTTAACACAGTTGTTATGGTTTCATTCTTTAATTTGTCATTTCTGCTCATAATTACGTGGTTCGCTTTATAGGTCATTCTAGAACAGAGCAGGAGTATGACAAAAACTACCAAAGGCTTAAAGAGCGGAGTGAGGCATATACTCGATGATGCGATGAGATTGGTGTTGAGAGATGGGTGTTGGCATTCGACGATGGTCATCGTTGGGGTCATATGAAGACTAATTTGGTAGAGTGCATAATTTTGTCCTTAAGGTTGCGCGCAACCTTCCTATGATTGTCATTGTTAGGTCTACTTTCTATCGGTTAAACAAATTGTTTACGCGTTTGCAACGAATTCACGTATTCAGAATTTTCACGAAACGAGTCGAAGAGAGTTTTTGACATGTAGAAAACATTGTTGTCAACCGGTTCGATGGTGCGGAATTTACAACCACAAACTAACCGGCAAGTGCACCGGGTCATACTAAGTAATACCTCAGGTGAGTGAGGGTCGATCCCACGAGGATTGATGGACTAAGCAACAATAGTTGATTAATTTACTTAGTTAGACAAGCGAAAAAGATTGTTTTGGTGTTCAAAAGCATTCACATTAAATTCAGAATATCAAAAGACAGGCAATAAATAAGTTGGGAAAACAATATAAAGAAGGCAGTTAAGGCTTCAGAGTTATCTATTTTTCCAGATTGACTTTTCTTTATTAATTTATTTTAATCATGCAAGATTTAATTCATGGAAAACTATATGTGACTAGACCCTAATTTCTTAGACCTTTCTAGTCTCCTCTAATTCTCATCAACTGCCAATTCCTTGGTCAATTAATTCAAATTAGGGGGTGAAGTTTAATTTTAGTTATTATGCCACAAAAATCCTAATTACCTAAATATAAGAGGATTATATGTCACGTATCCTGTTAAATCCACATAATTAGAATTTAGGAGAAATTATTTTCAAGTTGTTGTTCAAGTAAAGAGCTTTTCCAAGTTATACAAGAACTCAACTAGAAAGAGGGTCATACTTTCGTTCCACCCAAATTCATAAGATAAAGAAAGAAAATAATTCTTAAATTATAAATCAGTACATGAATTAAAATAAAAAAATAATAGAATCAATCCATACAAATAGACAGAGCTCCTAACCTTAACAGTGGAAGTTTAGTTGCTCATGGTTCAGAGAGAAAAACTAGGATTCAGGTCAACTATAAATTGGGCTAAGGTGGAATGAAAAGTAGAATCTGATCCTAGAAGAAAAGTTTCTTTTCTCTTTTATATCTAATCCTAATTAATTTAAAATCTAATTTCTAACACTAAATAATATCTTTTCCTATTTTAAAAATAAAAATTTAAATTTAAATCAGAATTCATTATAGCAATCAGCGTTTTCTGCACGTGGCGCATGTCACGCGTACGCGTCAGTCACACGTACGCGTCGATGGTCTTCTTCGCGTGTCACACGTACGCATCAAGTACGCGCACGCGTCGCTGTGCAACTCTCCAAATCACACGCACGCGTCAGGTACGCGCACGCGTTGCTCTTCGTTGGTCATCTCCTTGAGCCTTGGCCAAATTGGTGGGAGAGAAGTGTAGACTATTATATATCATTGGAAAGCTATGGAAGTTAGCTTTCCAATGCCACTGAGATCACGTCCATTGGACCTCTGTAGCTCGAGTTATTCAGGTTTGAGTGCAGAGAAGTCAGGGTTGACAGCATCATTCGCCTTCTTCTCTTCTTCTGCAGAAACTCCATCAAATCCAGCCAAATGCTACCTAAAATAAACAGAATTGCACAAGACTCAAAGTAGCATCCATAGTGGCTAAAAGATAATTAATTCTTGATTAAACTCAACAAATTAAATGCAAATTCACTAGGAAAAGATAGGAAAGATGCTCACGCATCACAACACCAAACTTGAATTGTTGCTTGTCCTCAAGCAACCAAAACTAATATAGGCTTAGGATGTGAATTTGCATGAGAATGAGAGTTCGATTAAGCTCATGTCTCTTCTCATAGTGGGGTTTACAACTGCAATCCTGAATAGTTTTGGCATCTCACTCTCCTTTGAATTAGAAGGATATTACTGTCATTCAGAATTAGAATCTGGATAATATTATAAATTCTCTGATCATTATACTCCAGTTTAATACTTGAACACAGCAAAATTTACTTTAATTCTCTTTTCTTTGGTGCTTTGCACCTTGAGCCTAGCCGTGACTTTAAATGTTTTGTCTCAAGGGTTACTTGACACAAAAACACCATAAGCACTTAACTGGGAAACTCTCTTTAAATTCTGATTTTTCTTTCAGTTACTCCTAGATGTTGGTGCTCAAAGCCTTTGGCATACTCTGTTAAATGCATTTGGTCTCGACTCTTAGTATTCTGTCTCAAGGATTACTTGACACAATCACACCACAAGCATATGACTAGGGAAACAACTCTTTGAGCTCTTAATCATGTCTGACCTCCCTAGTCATTGATGCTCAGAGCCTTAGACCTTGCTTTTATTTTTTTTCTTTTGTTGTTTTCTTTTGTTTCAAGGATTAAACTTTTATAAATTTCAGAGGAGTCATAATAGTTCTCTAAATTTCTGTTCCTTATACATCAACATCCTTTGATTCAAATTCAGCTATGCACTGTTCATATCATGCATTCAGAATTAAAATAACACCACCACATTTAAGTGGATAAGGCTACTCTTAAAATTAAACTCAATTTCTCAAGCAATACATCACTTATTTTCTTTTCTTTTTAGATTCAAGTTCAGTGAGTGGTACGTGAAACTTTTTTTTTACTAAAAGCAAATGATAGAATGAAACTAAATATAAGAACTGAAGGTACTAAAGATCATGAGCAATCAAGGCAACAGAAAATAGAAGACAACAAAATAAGAACGGAAGAGAAATAGAATGAAAGGAACTCAACCACCTCAGTTATGCTGGTGGCCATCTCATTCCTCCATGAAGAACATCCATCTCCCTTTGGTGCTAAACAGAAAAGCCATAAGCAAAACATCAACACCAAACTTAAAGGTTTGCTTGTCCTCAAGCAAAGAAGAATTGAAAATAGAGAGGGACATAAAAAGACACACGAAAAAAAATAATTAGTATGAGAAAAGAAGAATAAAAGGATAAAAGAACTAGAGGTAATTAAGATTTGGGAGGGAGAGAATGAAACAGGGCGGCGAGCTGGGTAAGTGATGTGGCACGATCGACGCGTACGCATACAACACGCGTACGCGTGGGTCGCATAAAGTTCAAGCGACGCACAAGCGTCTGGGACGCGTATGCGTGCTCTCAATTTGTGCAGATCGCGTGAAGGCAGACCCACGCATGCACAACTCTCGGGTTCATGCTCATGAGGGCTAGATAGACAGACGACGCGTGCGTGTCAGGTACGCGCACGCGTGGATGAGGACAAAGTGAAAATGATGCGCATGCATCAGGGGCACGTACGCGTGATGAAGATTGTGTTTCTAGCACAATTCTAGCCCCACGCCATCACAACTCTCTGGCCAAACACCTATTTACACCGATTTCCAGGGTCACGCGTATGCATCAGGGACGCTTACGCATGGTCTGGCAAATGCGCAAGCGACGTGCACGCGTCAGGGATGCTTGCACGTTGAACATCCCTTTTTTTTGAAGTGTTCGGTTCCTGTTCTAAAATAGCTGCATGATCAGAACACACGTAAAACAAAGGAAAAATAGTAAAAACTCAATAAAAATAAAATAAATAAGAAAAACCACTACTACGAAAAATAACTAAGGATACCAAATTATTGGGTTGCCTCCCGACAAGCGTTCTTTACCGTCACTAGCTTGACGGTCAACTCCTCTAAGGAGGAGGATCATAGGGGCTCAGCTCTTCACCCCTTACTTTGAACTTCTTTCCTGTGTCTCCATGGAGTAGTTCAATATGCTCCAGAGAGAGGATTCTATTTACTGTATAAATCCACACTGGATTGCAAGTCAACACCATTTTCATTCCTGGGGAGAAACCTTCAGTGGAGATCTTTTTGTTTCTCCATTCTCTGGGTACTTTCTTCTTTTTGGGAACCTCCTCCTTGGTGGATGATGCATTCCCGACACCAAACTTAGGTTTGATATCAGGGGGGTTTTATTGATTGTCACCAAGGGAGGTTTGAGCTACAGGTTCTGCTGTCCGTCATCAGGGGGTTCTTGAAGGTTTGGATCAATAAGCTCAGTCTGCATGCACCTCTCTTCTTCACCTACTGAATGTATATCTTTGAAGACATGAAAGACTAGTTGTTCATCATGCACTCTAAGCACTAATTCACCCACTTCTACATCAATCAGAGCTCTTCTAGTGGCTAGGAATGGTCTTCCTAGAATTATAGAGGCATTCTCATCCTCCCCTGTGTCAAGAATCAAAAAATCTGCTGGGAGGAAGAACTTACCCACTTTGACTAAGATATTCTCCATTAATCTATATGCAGGCTTCATAGAATTGTCTACCATCTGTAATGCTATCGTTGTGGGTTGTGCCTCTTGGATTTGCAGCTTCTTCATCACAGACAAGGACATTAAATTGATGCTTGCTCCCAGATTACATAACACTTTCTCAAAGGTTGTGCTCCAAATGGTGCATGAAATTTGAAAGCTCCCTGGATCTGGCATCTTCCTTAGCAAGTTATTCTGAATTATGGCACTAGATTAGTGGTCCTTTTAAAGGCTTCTTCTTTGACAACAATTCCTTCATGAATGTGACATAGAGAGGCATGTGCTCCAAAACCTCAACAAAAGGAATATTGATTCGCAACTTTCTGAAGACTTCCAAGAACTTTGAAAATTGCTTGTCATTGGTCTCCTTTTGAAGTCTCTAAGGATATGGCATTTTAGGATTGTACTCAGGAGCCTTTGGCAATGTAGGATAAGTGTCAAGAGAGTCTGGGAATGGGCTGTCCACACGCTTTAGAGGGACGTGCTCTATTTCTTCCTTCTTCTCCTCTGGAGCTTGTTTTTCAACTGGCTCCTCGTTAACTTGTACTTCCATGCTTGCCACTTATCCATTTATCAAGGTGATAGCCTTACATTCCTCTCTTGGATTTGGAATTGTGTTACCATGAAGGCTATTGATGGTCCTCTTATCAATTTCATTAAATTTTGTGGCTAATTGACCCATCTAAATCTCCAAGTTTTGAATTGTATTTGCAGACCTCTCAGGTATTTGCTTGCTCAGTTGGCCCATTTGCACCTCCAAGTTTCTAATGGAGGCTCTGGTTTCTTGCATAAAACTCCTCATCATCTCCCAATTAGAATCTTATTGGGATTGAAAAATTGCCTATTGATGTAGTTGTTATTGATGAGACTGAAATTGGCAGTTATTATGATTGTTCTGTTGGAAATCGCCCTGAGAATTATTGTTGAAATTCTAAGATCTCTGAGGTTGGTTCATCCACCCAAGATTGTATGTCTTAGAGTATGGATAATTATTGGGGTTTCTAGGACCACTCCCCATGTAATTTACCTGTTCAGAAAAAGATTGATCATAATCATAATTCTCATTTTGTACAAAATTACCTGTCATGTCATAAGAGACCTCTTGAGGTGGACTTTGGGTGTTGATAACTGAGACTTGCATGCCACCCATCTGTTGAGTAAGTAGACTTATTTGCTGAGACATAAGCTTGTTCTGAGAAAGAATAGCATTAAGAGCTTCTACTTCCATAACACCCTTCTTCTGAGGAGCCTCAGAGTTCACATGATTCCTGTTGGATGAGTATAAATATTGGTTGCTAGCAACCAATTCAATAAGCTCAATAGTCTCCTCTGGTGTCTTCTTCTTGTGCAATGAACCACCTGCAGAATTATCTAAACACATCTTGGACATTTCACCCAAACCTTCATAAAAATATCTAGTTGGGTCCATTTGGAGAACATGTCTGGAGAACATTACCTAGTCAGTAGCTTGTATCTCTCCCAAGTTTCATAAAGAGTTTCACCATCCTTCTGCCTGAAGGTCTGAACCTCCACCCTAAGCTTAGTTAGCTTCTTTGGTGGGAAAAATTTAGTAAGAAAGTCAGTAACAACCTTGTCCCAAGTATCCAAACTCCCCTTGGGTTGGGAATCTAGCCATAGCTTTGCTCCATCCCTCAGAGCAAACGGGAAGAGCATGAGTTTGTACATCTCTGGGTTCACCCCATTTGTCTTCACAGTATCACAAATCTGCAGAAAATTAGAAATAAATTGATTTGGGTCTTCGTGGGGAAGACCATGATACTGGCAGTTTTGTTGCACCATAGTGACCAATTGTGGCTTCAACTCAAAGTTGTTCGCAGCTATAGGAGGCACCACAATGCTTTTTCCATAAAGATATGCAGTAGGAGCAGAGTAAGAATCAAGTACTCTCCTTTGTTGCTCATTTCCATTCGGATTTGCCACATTGGCATTATCAGCATCGTTATGATCCATAGTGAATTCTGCAGCCTGGTAAAGTTTTGCTTGTTGCAAACGCCGCTTGAAAGTTCTTTCAGGTTCAGGATCAAAGTCTAAGAGACGTTCATTATCTCTGTTTCTGCGCATAAACAGACAGAAAATAAGAAAAGATGGAACTCTCTATGTCAGATTGAAGAGAATTCCTAGTGAAGTAACATGTGTAAAGAGATAAAAGTATTGAATAAAGCAAACACTAAAATTAAAAAATTACTATTAAATTTAAGACTAAAAATTTTCGAAATTATTAGGCAAATTAAATATGAAAAATTAAAATAAGACTAACTAGGGAATACCAAAACTTAATTTCAGAAATTAAGAAAAATATTAGTACCATTCATTTATTTATTTATTTACTTACTTTTTTTGAAAATACTAAAGCAAAATTTAAATAAAATTAAAACTAAAATGCCTAATCTAAGCAATCAAACAACTAATAGTTGTCAATCACTATCAATCCCCGGCAACGGCGCCAAAAACTTGGTGCGGAATTTACAACCACAAACTTACCAGCAAGTGCACCGGGTCGTACCAAGTAATACCTTAGGTGAGTGAGGGTCGATCCCACGAGGATTGATGGACTAAGCAACAATGGTTGATTAATTTACTTAGTTAGACTAGCAGAAAAGAATGTCTTGGTGTTCAAAAGCATTAACAGTAAATTCAGAATATCAAAAGACAGGCAATAAATAAGTTGGAAAAACAATATGAAAAAGGCAGTTAAGGCTTCAGAGTTATCTATTTTTCGGATTGATTTTTCTTTATTAATTTATTTTAATCATGCAAGATTTAATTCATGACAAACTATATGTGACTAGACCCTAATTCCTTAGACCTTTCTAGTCTCCTCTAATTCTCATCAACTTCCAATTCCTTGGTCAATTAATTTCAATTAGGAGGTGAAGTTTAATTCTAGTTATTATGCCACAAATATCCTAATTACCCAAATATAAGAGGATTATATGTCACGTATTCTGTTAAAAGATAATTATAATTTAGGAGAAATTATTTTCAAGTTGTTGTTCAAGTAAAGAGCTTTTCCAAGTTATACAAGAACTCAATCAGAAAGAGAGTGATACTTCCGTTCCACCGAAATTCATAAGATAAAGAACGAAAATAATTCTTAAATTATAAATCAGTACATGAATTAAAATAAAAAAAATAATAGAATCAATCCATACAAATAGACAGAGCTCCTAACCTTCTGGAGGTTTAGTTGCTCATGGATTAGAGAGAAAAACTAGGATTCAGGTCAACTGTAAATTGGGCTGAGGTGGAATGAAAAGTGGAATCTGATCCTAGAAGAGAAGTTTTTTTCTCTTTTATATCTAATCCTAATTAATTTAAAATCTAATTTCTAAAACTAAATAATATCTTTTCCTATTTTAAAAATAAAAGTTTAAATTTAAATCAGAATTAATTATAGCAATCAGCGTTTTCTGCACGTGGTGCATGTCACGCGTATGCGTCAGTCACGCGTACGCGTTGATGGTCTTCTTCGCGTATCATGCGTACGCGTCAGGTACGCACACGTGTTGCTGTGCAACTCTCCAAATCACGCACACACGCGCTCCTTGTTGGTCATCTCCTTCAGCCTTGGCCAAATTGGTGGGAAAGAAGTGTGGACTATTATATATCGTTGGAAAGCTCTGAAAGTTAGCTTTCCAACGCCACGAAGATCACATCCATTGGACCTTTGTAACTCGAGTTATTCAGGTTTGAGTACAGAGAGGTCAGGGTTGACAGCATAATTTGCCTTCTTCTCTTCTTCTGCAAAAACTCCATCAAATCCAGTCAAATGCTACCTAAAATAAACAGAATTGCACAAGACTCAAAGTAGCATCCTTAGTGGCTAAAAGATAATTAATTCTTGATTAAACTCAACAAATTAAATACAAATTCACTAGGAAAAGATAGGAAAGATGATCACGCATCATTCGGCAGGCGCAATGAGATGTTTGAGATTCGCGAAATGTGATATGGTTCTATATATATTATTAACCTTGCGCAACGACACTGTAATTGTGGCTATTTTCAAGTCGAGCGACTTCCATGTTGCCACATTTTTGTATGTTGCACTAACCAACGTCTTGATTGGTAAGTATATGTACATGATGTGTACAAGATGTCTGAAATTTGTAAGATCTACAGAGGTGAATTTGTTCCGATTAGTGACCCATCTACGTGGGTTAGATATGAAGAAGCAAAGCTAATCACCAATTGGACATTGATGCGCGCGAGTAAAGGACAACCGAAATCAACCCGCTTCTTAAATGAGATAGATTCGCGAGATATTACGTTCCAAATAATAATGTTAACAAATTATTAATATAAAAGGCAAGATATTACGTTCCAACCTTCTTTCCCAAACGCAAATATAAAAGGCTCTCCAAGCACACGTGTCCAACATGCAACGAAGCTTGATGCTGGGAGCCTAAAAAACGCAAATTGCGTTTGTTCCTGACCACCTGCAAAATGCAGAATGTGTTTGGAGGATTTCAACAGGTCAAAGCCTACACCGGTCTGCATTTAGGAGATAAGGACGACACGTTTCGCCTTCAGGTTGGCCTCCCCGCCAAACGCATGTTTGGCAGCCATGCACAAAACCATTTTATCTTCGTTTTCAACAAAAAGCAGGTTGCGTTTGACATACCTACATACCTGCAGATCCACATCCATGAATTACACCCATGCACTAATATCTTTGCATTACACAAATTTTTTTTCCATTACTAAATTAATTTTTGGAAAGAATTCAACATAAACTTTTTTGAAAAATTATTATCAGCAAAATACTTTTATAGATACATAATAAAGATATTAAAAATCAAAATTTTTTATTGTTCTTGTATGAATAGATTGCTTATAATGTACAATTCATCCTATCCAAAAATAAATTTGTCTACACCTAAGATGACGATATAGAAATAACAAAGTCGAATGAGGGATTCGAGGTAGTCATGTCAACGAAGATGCCACCAGGACAGAGGCTGATAGGGCGCCAAAGTGGGGGTCAAGGAGGAGAGAGCAAACATCGGAGGGGCAGCCACGATGAAGAAGACGACATCAGAGTTGGAGGCAAGGAAGTGGGGTTTCCAATGAGTATTTTAGTTCATAGTAAGGATATTATAGTCATTTTACTAAGTCTCTATTTTTATCTTAAATCAAATAAAATACTAAAACATAATTTAATTGGCGATAACACTGGTGGCTTTGTTTACGGTAACTATAGATGACTAGGTATTGACCTTCCAATAAAGATACACAGCTGTAAGGTTTCACAAGGTCATTATCTATATACTTATAAAGTAAACTATATTACGCATAGTTCAAGGATAATAATTTACAATTTTTTACTGCAAAAATAAATAAGAAATTTTAAAAAATAGGTAAGTCTAAAAGGGTAATTGCATGTTGGATTAAATTGCTTCCCTGATATCAGTGGTGTGGAAGCAATTGTTCATTGTCGGCGGCAATTTTGAGGTGCACGAATACAAGCCATAAATACAGAGAAATGGATGTAATATACTACATGATGTTGCAAATTGTTGTTTTGGTTCTCTACCTCAACTTAAAATTTTATGTGTTGGAGGTGCAGGTGAAATTGTGTAGAAAAGAGAGTGTGAAATTGTGCAGTCATAGAAGCAATTGTTCATCACATATTAAAAAAGAGGGTATGAGTTGCTTGATATGGGCTTTACTTGTGTAAGAAAGATTAACATTTTAAAAGTACAGTAGAAAAATTTCCAACGACAAAATTGCTGGGACAATTTTATTGAAGGAGGTTAGTTAATTTCATACAAGTATGAGAATTGTTATTGTGACAAAAAATGAACATGATTCGGCAGTGTAGTTGGACAAGAGGAGAGATCATTGTTAGGATAAGGAGCAGAGAAATGATGGAAGAGAAAACCGGCAGAAAGTTATTAGGTGGCGGCAGTGGAGGAAGAGACAACCAGTTTAGGGTGTCAATAAGCGAAGTGAACTAGTGTAGTTAGTTCTATACTATTGAGGCCGCTGCTTGCGGCGATTCCACTCTCAACAAGCCGCCACGAGTTTCAAACCGAAGCCTTCCAAGTGTGGCAGTGGCAACAAATGGAATCCAAAAAATAGTTTTCTTAATTTTTATTTTTATTTTGAATTTTTTTGAATGTCTTTTTTAATGTTTATTACTTAACCACAGCAAAACTAAACAATTACCGTAGTGTTAATAATTTTCCTGCATCTTATCTGAGCTCCATTTAAGAATCTGCCGTTGGCCAATGAGTACACTTTATATCAAATACAATACAAAGACTTAATTTAATCAATCTTTTAATTTTTATCTCTCAATTTTTATCTCTTTTCTAAACATTAATTTATACACAAATTTTTATATAAAATTATTGAATTTAAATATTAAAATTTTATATTAAATATTTAATAATTTTATTTTATATTCAATTAAACTAATTTAATCAATTTAATTCTCGTTAGACTAACCAATCTGAAGTTCTGAACCTCACAACCTTTGTTTTTACTTTCTGGACTAGACTATATTTAAGAATTAACATCATTCTATTAAGTCCTATTTCCTCAACGCATAAATCCTTTGCACAGTTTATGTCCACAGATCTGCGTTTGAAAGGAAGAAAATTAGTATAGCACTATAGCAAATTAACAACTCTGAAAAGTTAATCAACAAAATTTAAAAAAAAATCTACAAAACGATCGCTATCATATTAGTCAACGGGAAAAAAATGCAGCCGTCCGTCAACAATTTCAATTTATATGATCTTAAAACTGCAGATAAGATTACATGACCCAGTTCCTCATTGAAAGTAACAACCCAGCAAAGTACCACCTTTGCTGTTGTTGAGATAAATTCTAAGACTATTTCTTAACATCTTTAACCCTTTGTGATGTATATAAGGTGATGCAATTTGGAGCTCCATCGTCCACGGGTTAAAAGCTCAGAAATGACTAAATGAGTGTTTCTCTGGACTTCAAATAAACCAACATATATTTTACAAGAAAAACTACATATGAAGTTTACACGCAACAAAAATAAAACTATACAAAAAGCTCTAAATAGTATCATTTAGAAAGCTTAAAACTATCACAGGGAGACTTTGAATCCCAAATGGTTTAACGTGTACAAATAGAACATCGCTTGAAACCTCACCAATTTGGCGTTACTTCTCAGCTTCCACAAGCCAAGCACTCTTCTCGGTTTGTTAAAGAGCAAACCATCTGTGCCATCTTGGTCTCATCATCCTCCACCTTAGGTTTTTCCTGCATTCCCAACCAAAAATAAATACTTATTACCTGAAATGACTAAATCATATGAATGGAAGATTGAGAACAATGAATCTTTTTTTACTTTGAGGGCAGTGGTGTCGACAGTGAACTTGATAGCATCAGCTGCAGCTCGTGATCGAAGATAATACATCCCAGTTTTCAGACCCTATAAGCCCAAAACCAGAAAGCAACATCAATCAGCAAAAACTTCGGGTCAAAAATTCCACATTGAAAGAGATGCATTTTCTGAGAGATGAGATTTTGAAAATTAAAAAAAAAAAAAAAAAGTTGATACTGTTAGTTTGAAAAATCAGAAATAACATACTTGTATATGTCTTTCAAGTCCTCGGGAATTTCTGGGATTTTCTGAACTGAGCCATCCTCGTAGATAATCTTATTCTTGATTGTAGGAGACCACATTCCCATTTCAGTCAAGTCATGAAGAAGATGCTTGTTCACAACAACAAATTCACCACTGAAGCAAAAAACTTGGTGAGCTTGACAGGATCACAGGACAATAATATAATAAGGGACAACATGGGATGGAAATCCAACCTTAAAACCCTGCGACTGTAAATATTAGAAGTATACGGCTCAAAACACTCATTATTGCCAAGAATCTGGCTAGTAGAAGCAGTTGGCATAGGGGCAACAAGAAGTGAATTTCTCACACCCCGGTCTGATATCATCTGCCGGAGTGCATCCCAATCCCAGCGGTTTGAGGGCTTTGCACCCCACATGTCTGGCTGAAGAATTCCCTGCACAAAACAAAAATCACATAAGCACACAACTATATTGGATGCCTAAATTTCAAACTTTAGGCCAAAATTCTAAGTTTATTATATATGTACATCTATGTTCCAATGCAATAGAAGGAAACCAACTAGCCAAGTCAACTACATAACTGGACTTGCATTAAGAACATTAAAAGGAAGAGAAAACATGCATCACAGTTCATTCATATACCTTGCTTACAGGACAGCCACTATATGTTTCATAAGGACCTTCTTTAGAAGCCAATTCAGAAGAAGTCTTTAGAGCATGGTAGTATATAGTCTCAAATATCTCCTTGTTTAACTGTTGAGCCTGCACTCATACAAGCAGACAATCAAATTGAAGATCTAGCCTAAATTTAAGGTTTATTAGCTGCACCAGAACCACTGTTTACCTCAGGTGAATCAAATGCCATGCCCAACAGTATGAATGTATCAGCAAGACCTTGAACACCAATACCAATGGGTCTGTGCCGTAAGTTTGACCTCTTTGCAGTATCAACTGGGTAGTAATTGACATCAATTATTTTGTTAAGGTTTGTTGTCACCAATGCAGTTACCTACAGATACAAAATCACAACCATAATTCCAGTCTCAATTATTACAGCAAAAAAAGAATTCACTACAGAAGTAATCAAAAGCACAACAAGAAACTGCACCTCTCCAAGTTTATCAAAGTCAAAATATCTGTTTCTTGAGCCTCTACTGCCAACAAGCTTAGAAGGTTGAGACTCCATGGGAACTCCCTATAATAAGTACAAAACCTTTGTGAATCAGAAAGAACAGATTGACAATGAAACCAAATAAACAAGAGCCTAAGACATTATGTCTTCAGGAAATTTCCCACCTTCTCTCTGACATATCGTGGTAGTGCAATCGACGCCAGGTTACACACAGCCGTTTCTGTTGGACTTGTATACTCAATTATCTCAGTGCACAAGTTTGATGACTTGATTGTACCCAGATTTTGCTGGTTACTTTTCCTATTACAGGTGTCCTGAGACATGGAAAATGCATTAGTTTTCAATTATAATAAATAAATACAAAATAGATTAAAGAAGAATTCTGAATCAGATAATTTGTAAATCACCTTAAAAAGCATGTAAGGGGTCCCAGTTTCAATCTGGGACTTAAGAATTTCAAACCAAAGATTCTGTGCCTGAACAACCTTCTTTGCTTTCCCCTGTGTACACATGCATATGGTTAGAAAATCTGATGCAAGGATCAGTGCAAAGAACAAACCAGGACATGCAAAACAAAAAAGACAAAAGAATGTCAAGAACTTACATCTCTTTCATACTTATTGTACAACCTCTCAAATTCTTCACCCCAACAATCTGCCAAACCTGGTGCCTCATTGGGACAAAACAAAGACCATTCTCCATTAGACTGAACTCTTTCCATAAAGAGATCAGGCACCCAAAGTGCATAAAATAGATCTCTCGCGCGATGCTCTTCCTGCAAAGATAACATTATTAACACAGTAACAACAAAAGACAATTCATCACCTAGCATAGATTAAGAACTAGTATCATAATTCATCATTAAAATATTTGAATAGAAAAAGAATTGTTAGAATTTCATTCAAGACAATTAAATCATATCACACCTTCCCATGATTTTTCCTTAAGTCCAAGAATTCAAATATATCAGAATGCCATGGCTCCAAGTACACAGCAAAGGCACCTACAATACACAAAAATACACTTAAGAAAAGGTAAGTTGCAAATACCAGTTAAATATAGAAGTTATAGAACATGGATAAACTATTACCTTTCCTCTTGCCTCCCCCTTGATCAACATAGCGAGCAGTATCATTGAACACCCGTAGCATAGGAAGAATACCATTGGATGTCCCATTCGTTCCACGGATGTAGCTGCCAGTGGCACGAATGTTGTGAACAGAAACACCAATTCCCCCTGCTGATTTGCTGATGACAGCACACTCCTTCAAAGTATCATATATTCCCTCTATACTATCATCTTTCATACATATGAGGAAGCAACTACTCAACTGTCATGCATATAAACATAGCCAATTAAATCAAGCCTCCAATGATCAATTCACCGCACCAAAATAATCTTACACGAGTGGGAAAAACCAAAACACAGGCTCACAAAAAGACAGGGGAAACCTTACTTGAGGCCTTGGAGTTCCAGCATTGAAAAGTGTTGGGGAAGCATGAGTGAACCATCTTTGAGACATCATGTGGTAAGTTCTGACAGCAGATTCTATGTCATCCTTGTGAATTCCAACAGCAACCCTCATCAACATGTGCTGGGGCCTTTCCACAACCTTTCCTTGAACCTTCAAGAGGTAGGACCTCTCCAGGGTTTTAAAACCAAAGTAATCATAGTCGAAGTCCCTATCATAGATTATCTCACTGTCCAAACGAACAGCACTCTAAAACCAAATATTAAATGATAAAAAGTGAGCAAAATTCAAAACAGTACTATGGTCATAATCATAAGAAAATTTATATCAACACACATCATGAGCTATGACAAGTGTTTTCAAATCTTCAAGAAGAAATCCACAATAGGCAGAAAAATTTGTCAAATTGAGGCACAAGTGTAAGCAAAGACAATCCAAGACACGCACAGAACAAGGAGAGGCACCTTCATGATAATTTCATAAACATCATCAGCAATGAGTGGAGCCTTCAGACCAGACCTATCATTAACATGATTGTACATGATCTTCACCCTGAAACCACCAAAAATTTGACCAGTGTCAACGCAAAAAAAAAAACAGAACAAACCAATCAAATATGAAAATCATTTCCTTCCACAAACTCACGTCTCAGAGAACGACTTCTTCGTGTTCTTATGCAGATTAGAAACAGCAATCCTAGCAGCCAACTGCACCAAAACAAGTTCAATTTCAACAAATCAGTGACCAAAACTTGAGGGACACATGAACCCTAAGTCATCACCCGATAGTTCTAAAGAAATGAACTGACAGAAGCATAGTCAGGGTGGTTTGCGGTCATGGCAGCCGCAGTCTCGGCGGCGAGTTCATCGAGTTGGCTGGTGGTTACACCCTTGTAGACGCCGGCGCAGACCTTCTGAGCGACGAGAACAGGGTCGCAGTGATCAGTGCTGAGCCCATAACTGAGCTTCTTGAGGCGCGCAGTTATCTTATCGAAGTGAACGGCTTCTTGACGGCCATCCCTCTTCACCACATACATTTTTCTCGGACTCGGAGTGTATTTTTCTGAGTTGGGAATTTCTTCGAACAGTTTTGGCGCACCAAAGTCGGGCAAAGTGGGTTCAATATTTATAGCACTGAGAAATGGAGATTAGGGTTGTAATGTAAAATTGTCTTTATGTGTGAAATGCAATAGTGTGATGACAAGGGTTCCCTCTCAAAATTACGCGCAATTTGAAATTTTCCCGCGATAACGTTTCCTTTTGGATCTTGGAAATTAATGGCTAGGAGCCTGCTTTTTTATTTCATAATAAGGTTCCCTGTGCGTTTGCACTTTGCGTGATACGTGGGTTGAGTTCTGGGGTCCACTATTTTAAAATAAAGCAACACACAATGTCCGCCAATAAAGTTGTATAAGTGTTTGCATTTTATCTTAAATATGTTTTCTGAAAATATCTATAATTTTTATTTATTTTAAATTAACTTATAAACACAAATCACCCTATTATTAAATTAAATTTAAATATATTACTGAAAACATGTTCTGTAACTTAATTCTCTGTGGGTAATGCTTTTGCTTAATTGTCTTTGAATTTTGTTTGTGCAATTGGCGCCATCTATTTTGGTTTTTCATTTTCCACTCCAAACTTCTTCAACACACTACTATTTTGGTTTTTCATTTTCAAATTTTTTGAATCTATCGTTTATTTGGTTAACTTCTTCAACACTCTTTTTAATTTTGAATTCACGTGCGTATCATGGAACCAGATATAAAGTAATGCTGTAATGGTGAATGCTATGATGCTTAAGTTATAGTGTCTAACTTACTAAAAAAGGTAAAAAAATAATATTTAATAAACTTTAATTATTTATTTTTATTTTATTCATTTTATTTTTTACCTATAAAAGTAAGTTAGGCAATTTAGGCACAACAATAAAAGGCACCGTAGAATTCACCTAAAATAATTATAAATAGGGCGTTTGTGCTATCTTTTGTATTGGTTACAAGTAAAAAATTCATTCAATTCGAACACTAATTTTATTTACACTATGGTTTGGATCGGATGATTTTTTTTAATCTGATCCAATTTTAAGTAGTTTGGATTTGCGATTTTGTAAATTAAAAAAAATAAATATAAATAACAAATTTCAATATCAAATTTTAAATAATTAATAATGACATAATAAGTCTCAACAATATTTTGAAAAATCAACAATAACATAATAATAGAAATAAAAATAGAATAAATTTCTACATCCAAGTCATAACCCTAACATAGTCCAACCAAATATTTTAAATTCACGCGCATACGTTCACTACCGTTGCTTCTTCTTCTTCCCTAGTGTTGTGTCTTCTTCTTTTTCTTTTCCTTTTTTTGTTATCTTTTTCTTTCGTTATCGTCATCACTAATAACATACACCAATATTTTACTATTAGTGAAAAGTTAGAAAAAAAATGGAATAATATCTACAAATACTAATATATAATATATAAATATATATAATATAATGAATATTATATTCAAATATCTTATATTCAAATTGGAAAAAAGGATTGAGCCAAGTTTAATTGCAATTATCTAGAACGAACAGTAACCACCGAATTACAAAGTATCCATTGGTGGGAATTCAAATTTGATCACCTTCCATACTTCACAAGCAGCAGCTAATTCAGGACTCCCCCCAAAATCTCTCTATCTAATATCTCTTTTTTATATTGTATTCTATTAGAATAGTTCTAGTATATATATATATATAATCGGCAATTAATGACCGGGAGAAAGAGTCTTTTCACTTACAGTCTCTTCTCTTATTATTTCTATTATTTTATTTAATATTAATTAAAATATTTTAATTTAAATAATATTAATTACTCGAATAGATAGATAGATAGATAGATAAAAATATCGAAAAATGAACCTTTTTGAATCCTCTAAAACTCCTTCTGGACTTTGAATTTCAATTCAATAATTTTTTTGTGCAACCTAGGCTAGGGGTAGCGGCGAAAATTTTGCGGGGGTTTTATAAAATTGTCGTAAAAACGACAACTTGCGGCGCATATAGTAGCGGTTAGGGGTTGGGGCTGCAATTAGGCCTACATTTAGCGGCGTCTTTTCGAAAATTGCCGTTATACATACCGTCGGGTGAGTTATTGTTTTACAAAAACTGCCGCAAAATGCGTATTACCACATATTGCAATGTTTTCTTTAGTAATAACCATCTGGGTATAATCTAGTTAAGTAAACACTACGATCTTAAGCTACATATGTTTAAATCATTGTTACTTAAACTCGTAACACTTTTTCTATATTAGCTTTACGTAAAAAAAAATTCACAAGTTAAATAAGCTATATATGTTAACTCATGTGAAAAAATTTGCTAATAAGATTTTCTTGTTTACTTTATTGGCATTTAAATTTGCATTCAAATATGGATGTAAAAGAAGAAAATAAAATCATACTCTGAATTTATAAAGTTAAAATAAAGTTCTAACGAGCATAAATCAAAGCTACTCCTCTTTAAAGTTATGACTTACTAAACCTAAATAAATAAACTCTAAAAATAGATAAACATGTACAACTGCGACCCAAATCATTAAATTAAGGAATCAACGTAACTCTTATAATAAAAGATCAAAATTTCTCTTCAACATCATATTCACCTGGCAAAAAATACTCTGTCAAGAATCTATGGGCTTCACGTTTTACAGGATCTGATATTTTATCTCCATACCATGGCTTTTTGTTCAGATTAAAGCACCTTTTCTTAACATGTATATCACCTTCTCTTTGTTGGTCTTTTAAAATTTCATTGTCTTCTTCCAGAAGCTTATTGAGATCAAACTGCATGGATCTGTCAATTCGAACAGAGGAGATATCATCTAAATTGTCTTCTGAATCACACTCTTCCCCATCTAGATTGCTAGGGACTATTTCTCCAGAATATTCAGATAATATTGAAAATATCAACATGCATACAACCAAATAAGTATGCCCAGAACAAAATGACACTACAAAAATGTTGGTTAAAATGACGCTAATATTATGGCGATTTATGTAGCCGCCATAATTTTTGTTAATTCGGCAGAAATTAAGGTCTTCCATATTATTCCAGTGATTGGTGGCGGTTTTTGTAGAATACGGTGGTTTAAAATCGCCATTATCTTTAGTCTTTCTTTCTGTTTTTTTTTTTTAACAAAAAACTAAGACTTAGAGGAGATGTTGTTGTGCATATGAGAGGATGAGAATGAGAGTAATGTTGCGAATGAGATAATCAGTGTGACGTGTGAACGTGATGAACCTAACCCTAGTTTTCTGCCGCCGTTCATCTTCTCACCACCGCTCAGCTCCAAGTTGTCGTAAGCAATGTTATCATTGTTGTTGCCTTTGGTGGAGGTTCTAGATCTGCTTCTCTATCTTCGATTTGAGGTTTTATCGTCGTCGTTCATCTCTGCCGTCATTCATTTGCTCGGCACCGCTCAGCTCCAAGTTGCCGCAAGCAACGTTATCGTTGTTGCTGCCTTTGGCGGAGGTTCTAGATCTGCTTTTCTGGCTTCGATTTGAGGTTTATCGCCGCCATTCATCTCCTCGCTGCCATTCATCTGCTTGTCGCCGTTCATCTCGTCACCGCTGTAAGCAACATCATTGATGTTGCCTTCAGTGGAGCTTCTGCGATCTAATTTTTTGCTTTGATTTAGGGGTATGCTTTCTGTTCACAACCGTTTATCACCTCCTCGCTGCGGCAAGTGATGCAGCTGTTGCTCTCTCTGGTGGAGTTTCTGAGATCTAGTCCTTTGGCTTCAATTTGCATATTCAATCTAGTTCTCTAGCTGTGAAGCAATTGTTGCTGCCTCCGACTAAGCTTGTATGATTTAGTTCTACCATCCATATCAATTCACAGTAATCTACTTCATCTTCTTTTTTTTTTTTATTTTCCTCCTCCATACGATTAAAATAGTGTTAACTAATTTAAATTACATTATTAATGTGCAATTAATTGATGATTACCTTACTGATATTAAAGTTTTAGGAAAAAGAGGTAGCAACATAGGGAGACCTGGTCATTACGGAGGTTCTAAAGGAAAAATTCCTCTTAGTGACCAATTTTCTTGAACACTTTTTGTTAGGAACATTAATAGCAATGTAGAATTGAATAATGTATATCCAAACCATGTATAACGCTTGCAAGCATCGTGGATTTGTTATGATTTCTCACTTTTGTATTCTCTTCTTCTTCGATCCACTCAACATTGCTCATAGTGTGTTTCTATTCATTCTCATTCTATTTTTATTCTCTTTCTCTTCTTGTTTATTCTCAATTGCTTGTTTTCTAACTGTATTTCGGTTCAGTATTGTTTTCTATTATAGATTATGATTCTTTGGTGCTTATTGTTTTCTGTTATAGATGCATGTTCATCATTGTGCATTTTTGAAATTCAAAACTAGCTTAGCTCCCAATGTGAATCCAGTAAGGACATGCTTTCTTTGTTTTCCTTTTTCATCAATGTCATGACTTGCATGCTTACATTTTGTTATTTACTTGAAAAAAACAAAAGATTCAGAAGATCTTCCACAAAGCCTTTGTTATTATTAGGAATTACCTTGTTTCCATGATCAATAAAATCAACAACATGGTAGTCATTCATAATGGAATCTTCCCCAACTGTGCGAGCACGGATTTCTTGATAGGCCATTCAACTAATAACTCTAGTGACTAGAAGCCCTCGTTCCACTGCAGGAGTGAATGTGTCAAATTTGATGTACCAGATAACAAAATATCATTTCAATTTATGATACCACAAGAAAACATTATATTTAAATGTAAGCAAAAACGACAGAAAATTCTGATATCTTATTGTGGCCAATTTTGCAGAACTTGTTAAGAGAGCAAATAAGAATTTGAGAAAAGCTGCTGAAAGTGAAATGCAAATTGGTGAGTCCTCCAAGATTCTGATTGATGTGGTCACATTCAAACAAGAGAATTTTGTGGAAAGCCAGCATCCAGAACTCTATGATGTTGTTACTTGGTAAACTTTGATTTCGTATCATATAGCACTTAGCATTATTATGTCCAAAATGTTCTTTAAAATGGTTGGATTGTATGAAATTAAATATATTTCACCTTGTGCAATAATTGAATAGTTGCGAGTGAGGTTCTGAAAGCACACAAGCTGTTGTTGTTGTTGAGTATTATTATTATAATTAATATTGTTATTATTATCTATCACTCCACTAGTACAAGTCGACAATGTAGTCACCACTACATCCTGCAAATATTATATATATTCTTAAATCTAACTAATTAAGTTAAGTGCCTAAATAAGTAATAATCTGATAAAACAAATAAAGATCTTAGAATTCAAGGACATACACAACAATTTTGTAGTCCTATACAATTTTAATTTTAATTTCGGAAAGGCTGCTCACCTTGTTGATAGCACCAACAAACTTGTGCTGTAGGCAAGGGATGGAATCAGAAAGGTTCACTTTTTATCTTTCAATCTTGTTGATAAGAGAACTGCTCTAACTTACATTCATGCTGATGGAAACCGGCACCGTGCAAGCAATGGCACTCCGGAGCAGGTAACAATTTTTAGTTTGTTCATGATTTGTGAGAGGTTCTGGCTTGTTCCATTGATGCTGATATGATATTCTTTGTTATGATGAATAAATCATGAACTTGTGTAATCTAAGGAATGATGCTAAGAAGAAGGTTCATGCCATTATTTACAAGTTTGCCGAAAGAGGCCTTCGTTCCCTAGCCGTTTCAAGGCAGGTTCTTACAGCAAAGTCTTCATGCTTTAATTTTTCAGTACATGTTCCCAAGTTTCTTGTAAATAATAATAATAAAGAAAATCTGAATCTAGAGCATTTTCTCTGCTACTACAGGAAGTTTCGGAGAAAAGCAAGGATAGCCCTGGAGCTCTATGTCCCTTTATATATGCAACTTCTTTACAGTTACATTGTGGTCTATACTCTATACATCCACTGAATCTAGCTGCGATGACACACATGGAAAATCCATTAGAATCAAGTGCAAACAATCATCTTAAACCTAAAGAAGAAGAAAAAGAAGAAGAAGATAGCTTGAGTCTTGCCTTGGAAATGCTGGGTCTGAATGTGGTTCCACTGGTGGTGAATTCAACTGTTGAGCTTGGTGTGTTTGACACCATAGCCAAAGCTGGTGAAGGCGCCATGCTCTCTGGAAAGGAAATTGCGTCTCAGATTGGGAGCAACAACCCAGAAGCATCTCACATGTTGGATCGCCTTCTTAGGTTGTTGGCAAAGTCACTCTCTCCTTCGTTGCTTTGTTTCCCAACAAGATCATAGTCACATACTCTACAGCCTCTCCCCTCGCTCCAAGTATGTTGTCACCGATGCCGATGACGGCAGCTCGTTGGGACCAACCTTGGCTTTGCTTCTAGACAATGTCTTCTACCAAAGCTGGTCGCACTTTTCTCTCTGTTAACATTAAAATGAATAAATAAACAAATTGCTATCAGCTCATTTTTGTTCTCTTTTTTTTTAACTCTCTCTTCTTATGCATTGGTTCAGGAAGGAAGTGAAAGGAGCAATTATGGAATATGGAATTCCATTCAACGGGGGTTTATGGCATGCATGCCTTTGAGTATCCAAGCATAGATCAAAGGTTCAATGAAGTGTTCAACAAAGCTATGGTAAACTCAACCACTCTATTTTTCTCTCACTCGATATGTTCATTAAAATTGTATAGTATCTAACTCTAATAATAGGAATTTCCTATTATTAGTTTTTTTAGTTCAGTATATTTTTGTAGTTAAAATAAGAATGTGAATATGGTTGTTGATTATTTCTATGGGATTGATGTTACAGAATTTCCTCTTAACTTCAAAAAGTGAAGATGCTGATATGAAGCTTATCAATTTCAGTTTATCGGATTTCATCTGAATAGGTGACAATTATAGTGATGCTCAATTCTTTTTCTTCGTTTTACTTGCAAAGCAATCTCTTATTCCATTATTATATTAGATAGGAAACTTGCTACTAAATGCACTATTTATTGATGTTTACATTTGCATAATATTCCTATTGTGATGTGCATTAAATGCTTTTAAAAATTTGTCAAAGACTAATAACCGAATAATTATTTTTTATATACCACTAACATAATTAAAGTTTTATACATAGCCATTATTTTATCTTGAGTGATTTATGATTTATACTTACTACTTGGGAGATAATATAATTGGTGTGGAAACAAATGACAGTAGAAAATATCACAATGCATATATCAAAAATCTTGAGAGCAGCAATTTATGCTTAGATGCCTAATTATACGTTGGGAAGATATACTAGTTGACTAGTTGTGCTATTTGTTAAGCAATTGCATTTAGTTGTAGAGACTAAACAAAAATAGAGAAACACAATGTATTTGAAGAAAAACAAAATGACATGAATGAATTTCTTAAATAATAAAAATCCTAGATTTTCTTACATGACTTCTAAGGTTGGGGAAGCAGGAATAATGATAGAAGAACAAACCATAATCCAATAGAGATACGACATGAACTTGTTGTAAAGTGTATGCTTAGCATGTGTAAAGTACTTTAGATTGAAGGTACCCCTCAAGATTCGAAACTGGTCTTTCTTAATTTTCCATTGATGTGTATTGACTACAGACGAACGACTAAATGACATTGCTGGGAGTGCATATTATGTTGTACCAGAGGTACTTCACAGGTCATATAGTGTGGAAGCAGAAATATGGAACCAGAGGTACTCTAGACCGAGCAATAGAGCAGTGTAATCTTTTTTTGATAGAAATTTTATGTATTAAGAGTTACATGTTAAAGAGATTTATAATTAAAAAATCATGTTATGTTAGATACTTTATTTGTATAGGGGTTATTACTTTTGATTTTCAATACTAAAAAATCATATATTATGTTTAATACTTTGTTTATGAGTTATATAACATTTTGTTCATGAGTATTGATTTTTTATTATTGAGAAATTTTAATAAAAAATTATGTTTAACGCGATAAAAATAATGGTTCAAATTGTTTTTTTTAAACGATTAAAAAATGTTACTTTTATCTGGTAAAAATGGAGGTTTGTAACTGCCATTTTAAACAATATGAAATGACATTTTAACTCGGTAAAAATAGTGGTTTCAAATGCCGTTTTAGCCAATAGAAATCCTAATGTTGGGGTAAAAATGGTAGTTCAAAAACGCCATTTTAACCAATTTAAAAAATATTTCAACCTGGTAAAAATGGCAGTTTCAAACGCCGTTTTAACCAACTAAAATGCCACTCTGTCAGTGTAAAAATGGCAGTTCATAAATGCCATGTTAACCAATCAAAAAGGCCCTTTTACCTTGGAAATAACAGCGCTTTGAACTGCCATTTTAACCAATCAAAAATGCTATTTTTACCCTGGAAATAACGGCGATTTGAACCGCCGTTTCAACCAATCAAAAATTTTCGTTTTATTTGGAATTAATGGCGGTTTGAATTGCCGTTTTAACTTATCCAAAAACCGCCGTTTTAACCCAGGAAATTGTGGCGGTTTTCTGAAAATCGCCGTAATAACCAGAATGGCGCCCAGAATTACATCGCTTTCTAAAACCGCCATTCTTAGTAATAATGGCGGTTCAAACCACCGTAATTACCCAACAAAACCGTCATTTTAACTAGAATTTTTTGTAGTGCGAGAACTCCCAAGTCATTAGATATTAAGTTAGAAAAAAATGGACGACAATATGCTAAGACGATTTTAAAACTAAACGCAAATTATCGACAATTACAATTTCCCTTGTTGGTAGTTTGGGCAAATTTCTTAGACAGAAGCTCTGTAGTGAATGTTGTACTTGCAGAGGATGATGAAAAGTCCTCAGTTTTTATTTGTTCTATTTCACCGTCATGTTATGTTCGCTAATGTTTTAAAAACGTAACACTATTGGAATTGATATTGAATATTAGATATCAAGATTATTAAAACTGCAACATTAAAAACAACATTAAAGATTTAACGTAAATTAACTTTTAATGAAAAAAATTGTCGAAAGAAATGGAAAATAAGCTCTTACTCATGAAAATTCACAATACAATAAATACTTAACTGCAAATAGAAGATACACCAAGTTTTTTGTAACCAAAGAAAACAACATATAACGTTGAGTTTATTTAAGTTAGTTCATGAGACAACGATCCTTTTTAACTACGTTAAAATTCTTCATATAGCCATTACGCAACATCATCGATATGCTATGCAGCATTTTCTGGGGGTCTTCTATATCATCCTCCATTGTCAACTGTAAATCTCCAATGTCACCTTCCGCTGACATGTTCAACCCTGGCTGTGGAGAAAAACTAACTTCAGCTTCTTCATTCTCTTCTCCCATGTCATACAAATCTCGTGGTTTCACATGAACCACAACACTCCATTCCTTAGCTACTTCATCATCCACATAGTATACAAGCTAAGCTTCTAAGGCCAATATGTAAGGTTCATCTTTTTCTCAAACACCAGTGTGTATCGGACGAGAGAAATTAACGCTGGTAAGCCCCAAATGGTCTTATTTGATGCCTCTACTAGTAGTGGTATCAGCCCAAACACATTTGAACAATACCACTATGAAATGACAGCTATAATTCAATTCAATTATGTCCATAATTTTTTCATAATACGGAACACTGCCAACAGCGACTCCATTATCACGCATGCTTGCATAACTTATATTAGATGATACATATACTCCACTATTTTGGGTTTTCAACCCGTCTTCCTTTGTGATAGTTTTAAACTTATTCCCATTAATGTTGTACGCCCCAAAATGTCTCGCCTGAATCATGGAACCGCACGCAAGTAACTTCATTTCTTTCGAATGAAACGTACTTTCCATTGGAACCTGGAACTACATAACATTGATGCTTTATATTAAAATCGGATTTCATAAATTATGACTTCTAGGATAAAAACACATTGGCCAGGTTAATGTTCTATCAACCTCATGCTTGAACCATCAAACAAATTCTGCATGCACAACGCTGTCTATCTTAGATTGCGACCTTGTTTGAGCCCGTAAGATTCACTTTGTCTGTTCTCTAAATGTACTTTATGTGCGAAAAGAAAATTAGAACAACTAGTCAACCGAAGAAAAGAGTTATATTAGTATTTTAAAAATATATGTGTATACTTACTCAACAGACAGAACCACTGCATCGCAGTTGACCAACACATGGCGATGTGCTTGACGTTTTTCCACTGGCATGAGTTCAAAATGCGAAACCGCCCGTAATGCCCTTCAAATAGCTGGGAACATAGTTTCCCCCAAATTCTGTGTAACATCAACGAGCTCATCATGAACTCGCCCCGGTCGGTTGATTCTAGTCTCAATATTATCCAAATATCTAGAATAGAAAGTCATAATTTCCTCAGATAAATAGTCTTCTGCAATTGAGCCTTCTGGTTGTGCCTTATTACGAACATATTGCTTCAGACATCCTAAATACCTTTTATATAAATACAACAAAATGCTCAATATATACACAACTAATTCAACTGAGTGTACTAAAGGGGTTTATCAGCAAGCTAACCTTTCTATTGTATACATCCATCGATAATGTACTGGTCCACCAAGAGTAACCTCATCAACGAGATGCACCATGGGGAGAGCCCTGACGGTGAAGAAGAATGGAGGAAAAATCATTTCCATCTGACACAGGGTTTGCACAGCATGATTTTGAAGCTCAGCAAGCTGCATAGGGTTTATGGCTTTCCAACACAGTTCTCAAAAAAATGATGACAAATTTGCAATCACATTAGACACCAGACTCGAAAGTGCATTCTTCACCAAAAATGGGAGTAATTGTTCCATCAGAATATGGCAGTCATGACTTTTCAACCCAGATAACTTGCGCTATCGCAAATCAACACAACGAGCAACATTGCTAAAGTAACCATCTGGAAAGACCATATTCTGCAAAGTCTTCAAGAATACATCCCTCTGTGAATTCGACATCTCAAATATTGCAGAAGAATATTTACCACCTTCCCCCGGCCATAATTCAGGCCTTATGCCCATGCATTGTAAATCTCTGTGAGCTTTAAGATTGTCTTTTGATTTGCCGTTATCATTTAAGATAGTAAAGACCACATTGTGACACACATTTTTTTCTATATGCATCACATCGAGGTTATGACGTAACATCTGATCCTCCCAGCATGGGAGGTTAAAGAAAACACTCTTTTTTTCCAATGCGAGTCATCTTCATCTGCATCCTGACCATTGCGTCTTTTTTTGGATGTCACAGTTGAACTCTTCCCAAATGAAATGTGCACATTAGACTGTTACCTCAATACACCTGTTCCGGTCTAGTTTGTATTTGTGTCCCTGATTCAAAAGCGTCGATTGCCCATGAAACACCATTTTTGGCTGTCTTTCAGCTGATATGGCTTAGCATCTAAGTTACACGTAGGACAAGCTAACCAACTGTCCGTATTCCAGCTAGATAGGTTTCCCAATCCTGGAAAGTCGATGATAGTCCACATCAGTGCCACACACATCTTGAAAGTATTTCCCTCTTTGGCATCATACGTTTCAATGCCATCCTATAATTGCTTCAACTCATCTATCAAAGGCTGCAAGTAAACATCTATGTCATTACCTAGCATTTTCGGCCCAGGAATAAGCGTGGATAGAATGAAAGATATCTGTTTCATGCAAAGCCAGCGTGGAAGATTATACAGAATAAGAATCACATGCCAGATGGAATACTTTGTGCTCATATTCCCAAAAGGATTAAAGTCATCGCTCGCCAAGGCTAGGCAAACATTGCGCGGATCCATCGAAAAATTAGTATACTTTGCATCAAACTTTTTCCAAGCTTCAGTGTCCCTTGAATGCCTAAGGAAACCATTATTATTACATGTCTGTTTATGCCATAACATATCACTTGATGTCTTGCTGCACATGAATAACCGTTGCAGTCGTGGTATGAGAGGAAAGTAACGAAGAATTTTGGCTGCTATATGTTTTCTATTTCTCTTCACAGGTACGTTAAGCCTAGAGCCCTTTTTAGTCTTCTTCTTCCATCTTGAACACCCATATTTCTTACACCTAGTCAAGTTCTCATCATCACCTCGGTACAGCATACAATCATTTAGACAAGCATCTATCTTGGTGTATTCAATACCCAACTTTCTTATTGTCTTCCTAGCTTCATACACTGTCTTTGGAAGTTTTGCTTGTTCGAATGCGTCCCGCAATAACTCAAGAATCATGGTCATTGCCTTGTCACTCACACTACACATACACTTGATATGATAAAGCTTTACTAAGAACGATAATTTGGAGTACTTTGAGCATCCGGGATATAACTTTTGCTCTCCATCTAACAGTAGATTGTTAAAATCCTGTGCCGCACGACTTTAACTTTCATATAGGTACGGTAACACGTCTTCATCATCTTCTGCATGTTCGATTGTTGCGATGTCCTCACTCCCATATTGCATCATGAAATTGAATGCCTCGTTGACTATTTGGTGCATTTGATTCACTTGGGATATCAGATTTTCATCTACTCGTCCCAATTCAGATCTCTCTTCAACCAGCTTCTCACCATGATGTAGCCAAATAGTATATCCAGGGGAAAATGGTCGTAAAAATAGATGGTCATATGCATCCACTCTTGTTTGCATAAGTTGAAACCCATATTTAGGACATAGACACTTTATCATGCCATCGGAGGATGCATTCGCAAATGCAAAGTCTAAAAAATTGTTCAATTCTTGCCTATATTTCACACTATTCCGTGACTTTGAAATCCAGCTTTTATCAATATCTAGTATAGTATCAAAATATATCGAACTAATTAATAATGACATAAGAAATATGAGAAAACAAACTTGTAAAAATTTTTCTCCATCAGAATTATCCCGATTTAGTTTTAGCTAGCAACTTAAGTTTATCGAATTACAGTTGATATGAAATTTGGTGAGGTTTGCACAATATAAAAAATATCCTTCCTTCACTTACTACTATTTTCATAAGAGAAATTGTGACAAATAATATTTAAATAAAATACAACCACATATAGTCTTATTAGCACTTTTTATGGTTTCGGCATTGTTATTATTTAAAATTTTTGTCGATGTACTTTAAAGTGAAGAATGGGTAATTAATGTTTTTATTAAATATTTTGTTACTTCTACTTGTTTTACCTAAATTATTGTTTAGGTGTTATGCAACTTGATCGAACTTGTTTTCATTTTATGTTAACTACTATTGAAAAATTAAATATTAAACTCCAATAATATTTCTATTTTTATTTTAAAAGAAATTATAAATTCAAATTAATAAAATATATTTTATTGTCAACCACTTTCTAATTTAGAATAAAAGATCTCCTATGTTCCAATTTGGATTTTTCAATTATTTGTTGATTATCATACATTATATATTTTTTTATTCTATACCATTTTTAAATATACTTTAACATGTGATAAATAACATAAAAAAAATGATTCATCTCCATCATTATGTATAACGTGTATTTCAAGTAAGTTACTAAATAAAGATTTAATTTTACTATAAAACTAAAAAAATATATAGAACTTAAACTAATAGAAATATAATAAAATTTTTGCCCACAAAATAAAAGATATAGCCACTAATAGAAAAAATAATTACAAAAGACAAGAAATCCAAACGCGTTGCCTTTCGTGAATTTCATTTTAATTTTAGACCTTTTAATCATCGTCACGATATCTATTTTAGTTGAAAATGATTACTAAATATGTGGGTTGATAAAAAAAAAGATAAAATGAGTATAATTGCTTTTTTACCTTTGTTTTGTTATTTTTTGTGATTTGCTCCGTTTGAAATAATTAATAAAATTCAGCGTTTAAAAATTAATATTTTTAATTATATTTTTAAATTAAAAATCTAAATTTAACAATTAAAATTAAATTATAAAAAAATAAATCACTCTAGATTATCTAATATGTAAAAGGAAAAGAAGAGTACTACATGTATTCCGTAGAACAAAAAACAAATCGATGACAACATAAGTAAAAGTTATGTGTAAACAAAAAACGTTGTAAAAAAATTGAAAAATTAACTGATAATTACATTTTTGACCAAATTTTAAGATGACAGACATAGTTATCATTGTTTAGTAATAGAAATAAGATGAAAAAATGAAAATTGGACACCAAACTCTCTTATTCCCTTTATATATTGTTATAGAAATAGTTTGAGAAAGAAAAAATTGAACAAAGACAATATTTAATGAATTTTTATAATTTGCAAAAATTATTATACCATGAGTATTAGTTGTAGTTGGTTTTATATTAAATAAAAAGATAAACTTAACCATAAGAAACCACTTCAATGCATCAAAAAAATTTTACACATGTAATAAGATATAACTTATTCTTTAGAAAAAGTGTGAATTATTGTTGCAGATATTTTTTTATTTAGATATATTTTTAAAAAATAAAAATAAAATAGTTCATCAGAAATAATATTTTTTAAAAAATTAAATTTACACATAATTTCATTTCTTTTCAAATTATTATCATACTATTTTAATAGACTCTAGATACGTACACAATATATAATATTAATTGGCGTCTAAATTTAAGTTTTAATATTACCCTTAATGAGAGAAGTTTATTATTAAAAAATTTTCTCCGTACATCTGTTAAATAAATAAACGTCCACACATTTTTTACAGCAACTTTATTAAGAGTTTTCTGTTGGATGTAAATTATTCATGCGGATTTTTTCTATTATGGATATGCTAGAATAAAAGTAAAATAGTTTAAAAAATTTGTTCTAAAAAAATTTACACAATTATAATTTTTATACCAATATATAATGATTCATTATACATAAAAATTTTATCCATCTAAATTCATTCATGGAGTACCTTAAAAAATTTATATCGAACTAATTTTTTTTATCTTAGAACCATTTTATATTTTGAAATTCAAAATTTTGTATTTTTATTTTTATTCAAGGTTTATTTTTATGTTTTATTTTAGTTTTGTTAATAAAAAAGTATTAACATTAATTTTGATGGTAATCAGTAGCTAAGAGAAGGGGGTTGAATTTTAGCCCCTTTTTGCTGAGTGTTACTTTCTGCCCTTTGAAATAGCTTCAGGAGATTTTTCTTTTTTTTTTTTTTTTTTTTCGATGCAACAGAATCAGAAATGGAGTAAAAGAGAGAGAATCACACCAAGAAGTATCCTGGTCCAGCTGCTAAGTGCAATGCAGCCTATATCCAGTCTCCATCACAACAATGATGGAATTTCATTATAATCATACAGATTACAGATACCAATTCTCCCTAGGAACTACCCTTCCTATCCGGGACAACTCCAGAATCTAACCCCAATCCTGAACTTGACTTGGTCACCTTCCAAGCTTTCAACTGCTAAGTGCTAACCCAACTTACAAGGAGATTCCTACAGAATCATGATACACAACACATAGATGTACAAAGGACCTCTAAGACACTTATGGTTTTTTCTTTAATTTTGTACACTCTGCCTTTTTTCTCTCACTGGCTTTTTCTTACAAACCTCACACTGTTTGCCTTTTTCACCCATGAGACTCAGACAGACAAAACTAAAGAAAATACAAAATGAAACACATTGAAGGAGAAAAACTTTTGTTAGCTTGGGTAGCTCTGAGAACTCTGTGCTTTCTCTCCTTGTCTCAAGCCTTGGTCGTTGACCCTTATTATAGAAGGGGAAGCTTCCAAGGTTGAAACGGTTCAACCGAGCCAAGTTCTTCTTCTTCAACACTAAAACCCAGTTCGGACAGAGATATGAGAGAGGAAAACCGAAAGCAAAACCAACATGCATGTACCTCTCTCTCATCCCTTCTCATCAAGCTTCATCAATCTGAGCCTTCCATCTTGACTTGGTCCCCAAGAAGAATTTTTTATCGTTGATGAACCCTTGATCCTTGATAGCTCTATCTGTTCTCTTTTTGCTTCTTCCTCCACGTAGCTACAGTAGCTATCTCCTGTGATGAATGAACAAAAAGTAGAAACGAGCTTCACCTAAGGGATCTTCTTCCCTGACCGAAATAGATTGCTATCATTTTTAGGCATGGAGATCTTGAGACTTCTTCACCACATCTTGCCATTAGTGGTAAAGATCTTAGCCACGCCATACTGTAGATCTTCTTTTTGCTAAGGCCATCATCACCTTAGCCTCTTGCTTGTCCATAGCTTCTGTTTGATTTTCTCTGATAGCTTGTATCTTCATCTTCTCTGATGAGCTGACAACCAAAGAGAGAAGAGAAAGAGGAGAGAAAAGAGAGAAAAGCTTTCAATGGATGTAAAGAAAGAAATTAAAATGAGTTAAATTTCCACTTTCCAAACCCTCATGCCTAGTAACGTGTAAAACATTAAAATCAATCAAATCAATGTAGACTTTCTCTTTCATGTTACCAATGCATTTAAACCAAGTTAATTAAATTTGAATTCCATCAAAGAGAGGAGTGGGGTAACCGTGGAAAGCATGCATCATTACTTTCTTTCTTCTTCCAATTTTCGGACCAAGCCTTGTTGGTCTTGTAATCAAGGATTAATTGGGCTTGCTCAATAATTTTCTGGCCCAACCAACATAGGAATAATTTAGCCATATGTCATATAAAATTTTTTGCGTAAGGCTGAATATTTTTTTCTTATCATATTTGGGCTTTAAATTGTTTTATGCCCAATGACCAAAAGCCTGCATGCAAAATAGAAATTATTAAATAAACAATATGCAATAAAAATCAAATTAATAATTTTTAATTGATATTTTAATAATGTTTGATCATCACAATAATTTGAAGTTTTTCAAACTCAACAAATTTTAATTTTTAACTTTTAGGATAAATAAAAAGATGAGAGCTTTTCATAAACTAGATGACAGAAAAACGACTTATTATAAAAAAATAGTTTATTTATTGACTATGTGAATACATATAATCACTCTTGATTGTAATTAAAATAAATATAAATTTATTCAATGTATTAAATTTTACATTAATTATTAAAATCATGATATAATGCATGTACTCAATGAAAATAAAGTTTAATTTAAATAACTATAAATAAATAAAATAAATAATAAAAAACGTACATAAAAGTTAACTTTTTTATTATTTGGTACAAAAATAATATAGTGTAATAATTATGAACTAATATATAGTGGTAATTATAACTAAAAGAGTGTTTTAAATATAAATTTTTAAATTTCTTT
>NC_029774.3:114247003-114307305 GCF_000817695.3 Arachis duranensis | reverse complement strand
ATAAAATTTTTCATAACACAATAAAAATGGCAATATAATAAAGATATAGCGACAACACAATAAATACACTTACTAATGACATACACTTACTAATGAACTAACCAAAAAAATAAAATCTAAAGGCCAAAACTGCAACGCATTCCCCCTTCTCCTAAAGTCCCATCATTTCAATTTTTTCAATTTTGGTCTTATCCCCTACAAAACTTTCCTTTTCGAGTTGAAAAATCAAACCCCTCGAACCCCAAGTTCGATTGCTTCAACGGTTTCACGGTCACCTTTCGTAGGTGTCGTCTGTCCCTGGCCTCGAGCCGGTTGGCCCGTCGTCTCGCCGCTCGCCGTTGTTTCCCTCCTAGCCACCGTCTCGCCCAGTCGTTGCTGTCTCGCCGCTCTCCGCCGCTTTGCATGGTTGCTGTCGTTTCGTCGATCGCCCTCATCTCTGCGTTATCCTGCTCCCCGTTGAAGGTTAGTGGCATTATAGTGTGTGGATTTTGTGTTGTTTGGTGGTTGTTGGTGGATTCATTTTTGAATCTGGAACATTTAATATGCGATAAATTTGTGTTAATTTTTATGGCTTCTTTATTAAATATTTGTGTGTTAATTTTTATATGCTGTTGTGAACATGTTTTTTAGTTGTATCTTTTTTTCGTTTAAAAATTTAATTTATCAAGGGGCGTTTATTATGATTTAGACTGAAATTATAAAAAGTATAAAATGAGGTTTCAAATAGTACATACATGAGACGCAGAAAAACAATGTTACTAACTTGGATGAAGATCCATATAACTGTCTATTGGTGTGAAAATTAAGGCTTTTAAAAAACTGAAAAACAAAAAAACAAATTCATCGTGTGAAACCAAAACAATTTAATTTGAAACAGTTCAAAGTAGCATATAAATAAATTTTTAGAGAGAAACACAAAAAGAGGAGAACGAGATAGGTGAGTGATGCTTTAGAAATAATTTGTGCTGAACTTGTGTAAACTAATTTTATTGCTTATCAATAAAGTTTATTTAATTGAAATGGCACGTTTATATACTTTGAAAAGCACATATTTTTATAACGGATTAGTTCAACCAATATTTAAAATTAAACCAATATTCTCTACTTTTTTGTTAACCTCACAGTTTAAGTCCATATAAATTATGCAAGCGGTTCAATTTAATTTTTTAAAGAAGCAATAGTTAACCTTTTAAAGTTTATCCTGTAACTTCATAAGAGATTTGGGGCAACAATAAAGGAACAGGGATACATTGCATAATACAAATTTAAGGTGATTTGAAAATAAAAAAGAAAATGATTTGAAATGATTAATATTAAATCCATAGGTCAAATATTATTGTGATCTCCTCTTAATTCTAAACATTTTCTGTTTTCTTCATACTCCCCAACTTTTCTATAACTCTCAAACTCTCACATAAGCTGCACGTCATTCTCATCAGATGAGAGACTTCTCCCTTTCAAACCCTTACATAAGTTAAACCCTTTCTCTTTGAAACTTTTTTCCGTTGCATGTTAAATATAAGACTGTCTTTTTATATGTTCTCAAGCTTCATGCATTTTGGTACACAGTACAACCAAGGAGTCAGAGATTCCTTTTATTGTGCTGCACAAAACAACCACTTCTTATAACTTGTCCACATCCATCAACAAGAAACTGAGACCAACCAAGTAAATATTGGATTTGAAATTTAATCTCCAAAGTTAATATATAACTTTTCACTTATATAAGTGTTCTTACTTACTAGATCAAGAAATAATTTGATATACTATAAAATTTATTAACATTCAAATTTATTTATAAACTAAATTTAATTAGGTTAAATAATAAGACTTGAAATAATATTAAATATAATTAATTTTTTTATATTAAACTAATTTAATTAGACTTAATTGATTAAAAACTTAAATTATGTTAAAAAGAAAATATATTCTAATATTTTATTTATCATGATCTATCATGTAATGTGCCTTATAATGTTTCATATAGATATTCATAATTTTTTATTCCCTAATATAGTTGTATAGTTTGTATTCTCTATTTGCTTTAAGGTATCATTAAGTTGTGCTTGTCATTTGTCTATTAATATTATTTTCTGTCAAAGTTTGTAAAGATGCCTAGGAAACCACGGTACAACATTATACGGGAACCCTCGAAAGATGTCGGAACTAATGCCGAAACTGAAGAGACTACGGTAAGTGTTTGTGGTTAACATTTCTTGACGTAACTTATGTAAAAATTAGATATCCTTCAATTGTATCACTGAGCCATGTTGTAAACTTTTTGTCGCAAAATTACTAGTTTATGAATTCAATTAAGTCTCAATATTAATTCTTTTTGTAAAATATAATTCTAAATGCTTTCATATTGTCTTAAGGTTGGGTCCATGACTAGAGGAGCTCAGACATCATGTGAGCAACCATGTGATAGAGCTCCTCCAATTTCGTCCTCAGCTAATAGAGCTCCGGCATCCCGTATCAATGAACTGTTTCATGCACCGCGCAACGATCAAAGGCTTGCGTAGTCAAGCAATGCTGATGACCTTCAAACTCCCACAGAACGCATAGAGACTCGGCATCGCACGGAAGTGGTTGATCATAAATTAGAGGATGAGGATTACAACCCAGAGGTGGATGAAGTTCCATCATTTGATGACCACATCGACGACTTGTTTGCTTCCCAAGAAGTTGAAGATCAGCACAACAACGAGAAATGCAAAGATACAGATTTCTGGGAAGTTACTGTTATCGGTAAACTTTTTTCCTCCTATTTTCGTAAACAGTTATCTTTAAAGTTCTTTACTTCTATTTTCCTTTTGTGTAATGATTAGATAGTAATTTTATTTCTCATACACTTCTTAGAGGACGGCGTGAGAAAAGTTTTTAGGCTGAGCGTGAAAGAGGCTATAGCACTTCCTTCCAATACAAAGATAGTACTCCCATTTAACAAAGAGCTGCAACTGATTGGTCAGGCAGCTGGATTATTCAGTGGTTTCTTAGGGAGTTTGGGTGCGGATTATTCTCAGTTCCCCATATATGTAGAGAGTTGGAAGTATGTGAACAAAGCTAAGAAGGAACATACATACGACATGATTAAGGTACATCTTTCAGCTTCAACAATTTAAGCAATTTTAATTTTTCATTTTTTTGTAAGATCTTTTGCATGGGTAAATTATATGGTTGGTAAAATTTTCAAATATCGTTTTTTACATGTTTATTTCAGCACTTCTATTTTATACATAATTGCGACTGCTTGTACTAGATTTGAGTGTCATACTTTATCAATTTAAAATAGCATATCATGGTTGTGGATATTCTTCAAATTATTAGTCTTATGCTTGTTAGTTGGTCTTGGTTAATGACAATGTCAACTAATTGCAACGGGTCTTTCACTATGAGGACGATGCTGGAGGAAAAATAAAGCGCGAAATTATGAAAAGGATAGGAAAGAACTGCAAGGATACAAGGCACAACTTGTATCGTAAGTGTTACAAAGAAACAAGGACTTCTGAGGAAAATCTTGAGCATCGTCCGAAAGGAATAGAAGAAAATGAATGTAAACGGTTCCTTAACTATTGCTAGAAGGAAGAAACAAAGGTAAGGCTTGGTATTCTTTATTATTTCCACAAAAAACATATATGTGTATACATTTTACACCCCTTACGTTTTATATTCAAAATCTCTTTCTCATTTATATTTGTTCTGTTATTTGTTCATAGAAAAAGTATAAAAAAACGTTTTAAATCGGAGCAAGAAACTTTACACACATATTGGGGGCTCCAAAACATTGACAAGAAAAAAAGACGAAGTGGTAATAAGTAATTATTTGCATTAAGATTTTGATTAATCTTCCTGAATATGTTGTTGTTGTTTACATAATTGTGTCGATATCAATGATATAGGAGAAAGAGCAACGAAGGCCTGTTGGTAGAGGAGGGTTGTTTATCATGACTCATAAGAAAAAAATGGCTCGTATATCCATCCCGATGCGCGTGTTGTTAGTGTAAGTCATGTCTAAAAATTTTAAACTTAGCTTATTGTATATATCGTGCTGCTGTTAACTCATGCCTTTTCAATGTGTTGTATATTTGTAGGAAGCAATTGCGAATGTTGAGAGGCAGGATGAATCCTCTAAGAACCTTTCATAAAATGATTTGCTAGCACAAGTTCTTGGAAAGAGCACCCAGGACGAGTTCGTGCCTTAGGTCCTGGAACATATCCCACCCAAGTCTTTGGTAACGCTGCTGGACAACCGTCGGGTTCTGCAGAGCCCAATGAAGAGTATAAGAGGAGGATTGCAGAATTGACGGCTAAATTAGAAGAAGAGCAGGCGAAGAGACAGTCGATACATAAGATCTTGAGATATCTAGTCCAACAGTAAGGAGGCAATTTGCCAGCTGAGGTTGCTGCGGAGCTGGCTTTTTTGGGTAGTACACCAGACCATCTTCATCTGGCAATCATGACCCGTAACAAAAATTTTGAATTTCAATCAATGTTCTTAGATACTTTTGCATTTAAGTTGGTTTAGTGCTTTATGCTTATTTTCTTCAAGTTAAGCATTCTTACTTTACTTTGGATGATGTTATGACAATCTCATCAGTCATATTGTTCATTTTTCTAATATTTAGCGGCGGTTATCACCTGCCACAAAATGGCTTTGTTTGCTGTTGAAAACCGACGCAAAATTGAAAATATCAATTTTGACCCTCCTATCATCTCACGGTAGCGGGTAAAAACCACCGCAAAACTAATTCACATTTCACGGGGGTTATTTCAGCGGTTGAAAAAAACCGCCGGTAATCCTTTGCCCACGCCCAATCTTCTGGCGGTTAATTAACCGCCGCAAAACGGCTCCAGAAACCACCGCAAAGTGCTGTAATTGTTGTAGTGCTAACATCTTTATTAATTCTGATTTTCTGTTGTTCCATTATTAAATACTTTTTGTTTAGTTCTTAGTTTATTTGAGGTTCATTTGGATCCAAAAATGAATTTGATGTGTTTTTATTGATGATTGATTTTTTACTACTTGTTCAAATCTGAACTAATTTTGGTTCATTTGTGAATTAACTGAGGTTCACTTTATACTGCTGTTAAGTATTGACCAAATTTTTTATGCCTTAAGAAATTTTGATTCATTTCTTAGTTTAATTTAGGTTCATTTGGTTTCGTCTCGCTTGAATTTGTTAAACTTGTTCATGTGTGGATGTTTAGTTAATCACTTTTTGTTCAAATTTGAACTAATTTCGAATCATTTGTGAATTAACTGAGGTTCACCTGATGCTGCTGTTAAGTATTAACCAATTTTTTTATTCCTTAAAAAAATTTGGTTCATTTCTAATTTAGGTTTATTTGGTTTCGTTTCGCTTGAATTTGCTGAAATTGTTCATGTGTGATTTTTTAGTTAGTTTTTGTTTAAATCTGAACTAATTTTGGATCATTTGTGAATTAGCTGAGGTTCACTTGATACTGCTGTTAAGTATTGACCAAATTTTTTATTCCTTAAGAAATTTTAGTTCATTTCATAGTTTAGTTTAGGTTCATTTTGTTTTGTTTTGCTTGAATTTGCTGAACTTGTTCATGTGTGGTTGTTTAGTTAGTTTTTATTCAAATCTGAACTAATTTTGATTCATTTGTGAATTAACTGAGATTCTCTTGATGCTGCTGCTAAGTATCGACCAAATTTTTTATTCCTTAAGAAATTCTGGTTCATTTCTTAGTTTAATTTATGTTCATTTGATTTCGTTTTACTTAAATTTCTCCTCCTCATTTTTTGCTTTGTCTTCTTCTTTTTCATCGATTTTTCTTAATCTTCTCCTTCTTATTTTATTTTCTCAAAATTCTTCTTGATTTACTCTTTTGAGAGGAATAAAACCAAGAAGAAGGAACACGAAGAAGAAGGAGGAGGAACACAAAGAAGAAGGAAGACGAATGCGAAGAAGGAGGAGGAGAAACGCGAAGAAGTAGAAGAAGAAGGAGGACGAGAAGAGAAACGCGGAAACGTTTATGTAGTTGGAGCGTGTATTCATGCTCCACTAATGAAACTGATTTTTGTTGTGTTTGGGTAAACTTGGTTGGACTTGGTTGCCAAAAAAACTTGGATGTGTAGCAGCTCTCATAAAAATATAGGTTAGTTAAAATAAATAAATAAAAATAATTTTGAACTTTGAAATCGGATCCAATTCATGCAGTTTGCAAAAGATAGAACCCATAAAATTCAAATTAGTTCAGTTTTAATTAGTTTTCGATTTGGATTGGTTTGGATGAGTAGTTTAATTTGGATCAGTTTAAATTTAAAGACTCCTATTTGTAAGTGAATAAAACCGGTTCAATTTAAAACTTAAGGATATACTTTATTTAAATATATGAGAGGACCAGTCTCGAGATATGCGGCTTCTGCCGTTAGCAAGGACAAGCGCGACTGAGTTTGAGACGGTGGTGACTGACCCAGAGAGCGACGACGAGCTTGAGTGCGAGACCAGAGACAATGAGAGAGGTCGGAGACGAGAGTGGATGTGAGCTTAAGTGCCAGAGCCAATGAGCTAAATTCCAGTGAGAGAGATGAGAGAGCTCGAGCTTAGTGAGACTGTGAGAGATGGACAAAATAGGAAGGGGATAGGGTTTTCAAATTAAAAAAAAATTAAGAATGACCAAGTCCAATTTATATAAATTGGTCTGGGTTGTTAATTTTGGTAAAAAATTGACCATATTAAACCAGATATAATCACTATGCTATGTGTCCATAGATAATTGGTATATATAAGGTGCCTTTAAAAAAAAGTTATTTTTGGTAACTTGATGTGAGTGGCTCCCTTAAGGGAATGTAAAAGGTGGTAAATGGAGTTTGTTTACTCTGATGGCAAAGGAAAAATGCGTCATTCTCATAGCAACCGTATGGAATCTATAAATGAAGCAACAATAGAGAATAAAACGATGAACAAAGACACACAAAGACAAAATAAACCAAATCAAAACTCACTCAGTATTTGAAAAGCAACTGCAATGAGAAATTTCCTAATTGCTCCTCTTCGGTTTCCATACCCCCGACGCGCAATGAGTACTTCTTTTGCTCCTTTCAGGAACACAATGTAACCCTTCAATGCAGACGACGACTGTTGTGCTCCTCTTTGGCACGAGTTTTGCCAATGACTTGGCCATTATTACCGAAATTGTTGGTCGAGTAAATCTCATCCCAACTCTTAACAATTTCGCCAAATCCCTACTTACCTCTTAATGAAAGCATAATACTATTGTGACTCCTACCCATTGTCTCTGTCAAACATTTTAGACCTTATGTGAATTTCTCTGGCAAGAGGAGGCAGTGACGATCCTGCAAGTAACATTACATTTCTTTGTGTCAGTTATAGTTTTTAGGGATAGATCGCCCTTTGTCCAATCAGCAAAATGATGGCGTTTTGTTTGATGCGAAATGGGTTTCATACAAACTTGCTCTTTGTTGCTCAATGGATTTCAAACCCTAGCAAGGAAGCTTGAGCGGCGCAGACTAATCCTTAGCTTTGAATCAACATTCATGGAGGTTGTCAATTCTTCCTTGAAGGCTTGAAAATAGTTAGCACACTAAAATTAATTAGTGGCTTCAAGCCTGGGTTGGATTGAGGCCTAGAGTTAGAATAAACTAGAGAACTTGCTGTTGTGCTAGAGCTTGTAGCTACCAATGTCTTTACAAAAACTCTAATAGTGTTACTTAGTTTAGGAGGTGATGAGTTGGCTATTTTCAGAGTTATATTTGGGTTAGCAACTGGTGTTACAAAGGAAGTATTGAAATTGGGTACATATAGCCTTACAATGGGCTATTTTTCTCTCCATGGCCTTGTTTGATTTGGGTTTTGCATTGAAATGTTGTAGTGCAGACTGAGAAAGTGAAATTTCATCTTTTCTTTGTTGTGGTAACATTAGAATTCTCTTTACAACAAGATCAATTGCTTCACTTGCCATTGTTGCATCATTTGCCACATCTGGATTAACACCATTTGATTTTGGAGTATTATTAGTGGGAGACACATCTTGAAATTGTTTGCCTGGAAAAAAAAGAGATTATTAAACTCTTATTGACTTATTAAGTAAAAAACTAACCCCATAAAGATTTAAAGAAGGAACTCTTAAACCAAAAACACCATAATTACAAGACTAAATTGCATCAGCTCTTAGGTGAAACATAGGCACAATTTCATAGGACATCTGCACTAAAGTAACAGTAACATTAAACTAAACTCTAACAATGCAAAGCAAAATTATTTTTTAAGAGTAATCAAAATTTCTAAATTATTTTCAGTCCTTAATTTTTGTTTGCTTAATTTTTAAGCCCTAAAACAAAAAATCTTTGTTGCCCTGACCAGAAAATAACTCACACTCATAGAAATGCATGCGATAGAGTCAGAGGAGAGGGTCATATAGCAGGACCACACTCACATTACCATAACAAAACCACACATAAACAAATGCTAGTAAACAAAGCAAAGATTTTACGTTAGTGTGTCTCTCGCTAGCGAATTTCTAGCGTTAAAGTGGTGTCGTTAAGGTTCGTTTGTAATTTTTAGTGTGAATAAAAGAGACAAATGAAAAAATTTTGCTTATAATGGTGCAAAAGTGGAACATAGCATTTTTGTATCAAACAAAATGCTAACATTTTGCTTACTATATAGGAGGCGATCTATTCCAAAAAATCTGTTCATCGACACGTAGAGACACAACATTATACATAAGAACGTAACGTTACAAGAAGGATCATCACTGCCTTCTATTGTCGAAGAGTTTCGCATAAGGACTAGAATGTCCGTCGAAGACAATGGGTAGAAACCACAATGACATTATGCACTCATTATAGGGCAGATAAGAATTTAGTAAAATCGTTAGAAGTCGAGGTCAGGTTTTACTCATTATTGGTCAAACTATTATTCATTCATGTGAACTATTTGCCACATGTCCTTTTTAGATTCATTATCAAGTCTTGGCCGCATTAGCTGCTCGACTATTACATACATACATACATATAAAAGATAAACCACCTTGCAATTATTGTAATATATATGACTTGATATAAAAATATTATACTTTTTTTTTCTAAAGTTAAGAGTGAGACTCGAATCAGAGATTTATAGGTGAAAATGAGAAGATTATGCCATTTGAACTATATCTCATTAGCATAATGGTAATAAAATGCAATATTAGATTTTTTATTTTTTTATTTTTCTTTTTAGCAGTTTGATATAGTGATATAAATCTTTATATGATTATTATGACTTATAGGCANCACCCTATCATTATTGAAATTTTCATTTTGATTAAAAATATTTTTGAAAATAAGCATAAAAAATACAAATTGGAACCCATGTATTATATTATTTGTTATACAAAAATTTATATAATATAATACAATCATGTTAGGTGTATATTAAAATCAATTATTAAAATTAACCACTAATATAAATATATGTTGCAATATAAAATGTGCATTTAAAAAAATAATATATATATATTTATACACAAGTATATATGATTTTTTTGAAATAAAATAAAAAATATTTTATTTTCACGGAAAAATAAATCTCACGTTCTTTTTTGAGATCCATTTTTTTGGCAACGGGTGCAAGTTCACTGTTCTCTTCGACAAATCTCATCAATTTCATAAGGTTCGCCGCCCTTGGTGAACTTCGCATAATCCATGAAGTTCGCTGCACCTTTCGGTGAAGTTTGAGAAAGTTTGCCCAAATATATAAACTCGTGGTCTCCCTTTTCACTTTTCATCTTCTCTTTTCTCACCTTTCACTTTTATTCTATTCGGATTTCTAATTTTCGTAATTTATCAACTTCAGGTAATTTTATTCTTCTAATCCTTTTTAAAAAAAATCTTATATTATTTTATAATTTTAACATATTTATTTAGTTAGAATGAATTTTCATATATAAGTAATTATTATAGAAATAATTATTTAGATAGATAATTAGATCATGCCTATATAGTTAGTTTAGATAGTATTATATTGTTAGTTAAACTAAATAGTGTTATATTTAACTTAAGTCATGTCGTATTAGATAATATTAAACGAATTATATAGTTATGATAGGAGATTAATAGATGTTAGTTTATGCAAAATTTTATTTAGAGTTAAATTATTATAAGTGTACCGTATCCCTCACACATCAGAGAAAACGGATTATACCTCGGCAGGATTAAATAAATTCATATTAATTAAACTCCTTATCATAACAAACTTTTTCCCAAAAATCTCGCAACTAGTCGGCCACGACTAATAAACTGACGAATAATTTAGCTATATTGGCTATAAATCAGAGGAAAAGATGACGATAAGTAGGCAAAAGATCAAAAACACAATAAATGATATAATACTCGCTCTCTTAGAGATATTTTACTAACTTAAGCGTCAGAGTCCTTTTTGCATGTACGATGCTTGGGTCAGAGTTCACGGGGATACTTCACTTATGAGCCAGAAGCCACAAGAGTCCTCAAAGGCAGTGTGAAGCCGACCTATAACGCGGAAGAGTATCTTTGTCAGAACATTTGGCGCCCATCATGGGGCCGAGCCTCATTTTTAGTTTGACCTAACGCTTTACCAACTTTTCTTATGTTTTCTTTTCTTCGCAGAGGTTGAGTCATCACAGACCATTTAGTAACTCCTCAACCCCCTCCAACTACTGCCAAGCTTTTGGCAGCAAACACTACTCTACAAGCGGAAGTCCAATGAATGACCAAGCTATTAGCGGCGAAACAGAACAATGGCACCAAAAAGGATGATCACAAGAAAGTTAATGACGACCTTCACGAAGACACCAATCTGAGCAAACGCGAAGACAGGCGGAGCACCTCACAAAACAGAAAGGCAGAGGATTGGTCCCATTTTCGAAGAAATAATGAACTTTGAAATGCCTAAAAATTCTACGCTCCCAATGACACTGGCATCGTACAAGCGGATTGGAGAACCTAAAGTTCACGTTATAAAATTCAAATCCATGATATTTCTTAACAGTGACTCCGATCCTATCTTGTGCCGATCTTTTCCAACTTTCAAAGCTGCTTTATTGTGGTTTTCTAATTTACCTGCAGGTTAAATCTCGAGTTTTGACGAATTCACCAAGTTATTCATAAACAACTTTGCAGCGTCCAAAGTTTATGTACGAGATTCAGACTACCTCAGTACGATCATGTAGGGGCAACATGAGAGCCTAAAAGATTACATAACACGTTTCACAACGGCAGCCATGAAAATACCAGACCTTAATCCGGAGGTACACCTGCATGCAATAAAAAGTGGCCTCCGACTTGAAATTTTCCAAGAAGCAATAGCAGTGGCAAAGCCGAAGACATTGGAAGAATTCAGGGACAAAGCAACCAGACAAATTGAAGTCGAAGAACTAAGGGAAGCTCGAAGAATGGAAAGATCACCATCTCGAAAAGAGGAAGAAAGGCCGCATATATCTCAAAATAAGGACCTTGAGAAACCTTTCAGTTTGACACCAAAATTTGATTCATATACCAAGTTCAACACCAAGAGAGAGGATATAATTAAAGAAATTCTACACGACAAACCTATAAAGCCGCCAAGCAAAGCCAGAACATATGAGGATCAGAAGTATGTAGCAGGAGCACTCACTGTGCATTCCACCAAAAGTATGGCCATACAACTGATGAATGCGTAGTAACCAAAAACCTATTGGAGAGGTTAGCCAGACAGGGCTTACTGGATAAATATGTCACTTCCAGAAATAAAAAAAATGGCCAGGGACACTCACAAGCCGAGCCATGGTTCAGATCATAAAGACAAAGGAACTTGGCATGGAACAGTCGAAACTCCTACTTTGAAAGGAGTAATAAATTATATTTCAAGAGGTTTTGTAGGATGAGAATTAACCAATACGACCAAAAAAAGAAGTTAGCGAGCCATAATGACGATGGATGGATCTTGTCAAAAGATACATACTTCACCTCCAATGGAACAAATCGCCTTCGACGCGTTTGACTTTAAATCACAATATCTGAACTTGGAAGATCCAGTGGTTATTTCGATACACATGGGAGAACTAACAATAAAAAAGGTCTTACTCGACCCCGGGAGCAGTGCCGACGTGCTGTTCTACTCTACCTTAAAAAAGATGCAACTTAATGACAAGGCCCTATAGCCTCAATCGGAAAATTGGTAAGATTCTCCGGAGAAAGGGTACCCGTATCAGGTTATGTATGGTTGAGAACAACACTAGGAGAGTCCCTAATCTCAAAAAACCCTAGATATCTAATTTTTAGTGGTTGATTGCATTAGTCCTTATAATATTATTTTGGAATGCCCCTCTTTTAACTCTTTTGGAGCTATTGTTTCTACAATTCACCTTTGTGTAAAGTTTTCTGTGCAAGACAACATAGTGACAACAGTGCATGCCGACCACAAGAAAGCTCGGCAATGCTACAATGTAGGCTTAAAGACTATTTCAAAGGAAATCATCCCAAGAGTCCACTCTGTCTACAATACAGAGAGTATTCCAACTTTAGCCAAGCTGGACCCTGGGAACAATAACAGTCAACCCGCCCCAACGGGCGACCTAGAAAAGGTGCAATTATTGGAATCCGACCAATTTACTAACATCGGTTTTGTTTTTCCTGTAGAAATAAAACAACAACTCATTGAACTAATGAAATCCAATTTCAACCTTTTTTCATGGACACTTGCCGACATGCCTGGAATTGATCCGAACTTTATATGCCATAAGCTAGCAGTCAATCCTAATGTCCGCCCTATACGACAAAAAAAAACTTGGGCACAGAAAGAAGAAACGTAACAATAGCAGAAACACAGAAATTGCTCGATGTAGGCTTCATCCGAGAACTTATATTTTTATCTTGGTTTGTAAATGTAGTAATGGTTAAGAAGAGCTCAGGAAAACGGCATATGTGAGTAGATTTTTCGGACTTGAACAAAGCATGCCTGGAAAATTCCAACCCACTTCCAAATATTTTGATAGATTAGTAGATGATACTTTAGGATTTCAAGTACTTAGTTTCATGGACGTTTGTTCCAATGATGAGGACGAAACAACATTCATAACAAATCAAGGAAATTTCTATTATAAGGTCATGCCTTTCGAGCTGAAAAATGCAAGGGCCACTTACCAGCGATTGATGGTCAAGGTTTTCAAGGATCAGATTGGCCAGAACATTGAAATATATGTTGATGACATGGTGCTAAAATAAAGCTCAAAAGAACAATATAAGACCGACCTTAACGAGGTATTCCAGCAACTTCGACAATATAACATGAGGTTAAACCCGAAATAGTGTGCGGAGTGCATGGAGACAAGTTTCTTGGATTTTTGTTGACACACAGGGGAATAGAAGCCAACCCTGATAAATGTTAGGCTGTGATTCAGATGCAGTCACCTCGGTCAATCAAGGGGGTACAACAACTCATAGGTCGCCTAGCAGCCCTGTCATGATTCTTACCCGCAGCAGTTGCCAAATCATATCATTTCTTCAACACCCTCAGGGAAGCCGAGAAGTTTGTTTGGAGACGAATGTGAAAAAGCTTTTGCCGAATTTAAAAATCTTCTCGACTCACCACTTATACTACAAAAACCACAGCAAGGTAAGCCTCTTTACTTACACCTTTCAATTTTCCCTAACACAGTCAGTTCTATGCTTGTAATAGAAACAGAAAAAGAACAGCATCCAGTATATTTCGTGAGCAAGGTACTACAGAACGCCAAAATGAGATACCCAACAATAGAAAAGTTGGCATTCGGCTTAATCATAATAGCTCGACGTCTTTGGTACTATTTACAAACACACCAGATAATAGTTTGTACTGGTCAACCGTTACGTCAAATATTGGCAAAATCTGATCTAGCAGGATGACTCACAAAGTGGTAAATAAAACTTTTGGAATTTGATATCTGCTATCAATCACGAGGATCCCCCAAAGCACAAGCATTGGCTGATTTTATTTCAGAATTCACCACTACAGAAAGTACAATCATCGAATGGGAGCTGTATGTAGATGGTACATCAAACAAAATTGGATACAGAGCCAGAATCTTATGAACAGATAACGTCGGTATGCATGATGAGCAGTTAATAAAATTTCTCTTTCAAACGACCAATAATCAAGGCGAATACGAAGCACTACTAGCTGGGTTAAGACTAGCAAGAAAAGTTGAAATAAAAAACCTAAAGGTATACCGCAACTTTCTCCTTGTGATGCAACAAGTAACTGGTCATTTTTAAGTACGAGATCAACTCTTAGAAAAATATTTAAATTCAGTAAAAGATATGATACAATATTTCCAAAATTTTGAAATATCACATATGCCTAGAGAGCAAAACTGTAGGGCCGATGTTTTATCTAAATTAGCTACTTCTAGAATAACTGACTCGACAGATTTAATGTCACATCTTACACTAACAAAACCAAGCTTAGATGCCAAGTCTGTTTTAAGTGTGTCAGAAGAAAACTAGCGAAGTCCATACATTTAGTATTTAAGAACTGGAGAAATATCAGACAATGAACAACCGAGGTCATTCAGACACAAAGCAAGCCATTACACTATCATGGGAGATGACCTGTACAACGGAGGTTCTCTCGATCGTTACTAAAATGCCTCATCCAATCAGAAGCAAAAGTTGTCATAGCCAAGGTTCATGACGGCATTTGTGGCCACAACATTGGAGGTAGGATCTTGGCCACAAGAATTTTACGAGTAGGGTACTATTGGCCAACCTTGCGTAAAGATTGTATGAACAAGGTGCAGAAGTGCGACGCATGCTAGAAATGTGCACCATTCAACCATAGTCTGGCCGAATTACTGCACACTTCAGATATTAGTTGGCCTTTTTACAAATAGGGATGGACATTTTTGGACCATTCCCAGTATCACCAGGACAGGTAAATTTTCTATTAGTAGCAATTGATTACTTCACTAAGTGGATAGAAGCACAGCCACTTGCAAAAATAACATCGGACAAGGTACGCATGTTTATTTGGAAATGAATCGTATGTAGATATGGTTTGCCTAGAGAAATTATTTTCAATAATGGTTGCCAATTCATTGATAAGAAAATTACATCATTTTTAACTGACCTTCACATTAAGCATTGTTTTTCCTCTGTGGAGCACCCACAAAGTAATAGGATCGCAGAGGTAGCTAACAAGATCATCTTGCAGACCTTAAAGGAAAAATTAAGTAATAAGATCGTAGAGGTAGCTAACAAGATCATCTTGCAGACCTTAAAGGAAAAATTAACAAATGGTAAGGGATATTGGGCCAAACTAATACCAGAAATATTATGGAGCTACAACACAACACCACAATCCACAACTAACGAAACCCCGTTTTGGTTAGTATATGGCACAAATTGTATGATTCCCATAAAAGTCGGCCAAGGTTTAACCCACACCGAGTACTTTGATGAAGACACCAATATGGAGGCAAGATTATCCGAACTCGATACAATAAACGAAGAATGATGCCTGGATGAAATTCGACAAAAATCTATATAGTTAGCTATGCAAAAGCAATATAATAAAAAAGTATGACCAAGGGCGCTACAACAAGGAGATTTGGTGCTGAGACAAATAGAATAAGTTCGAAAATCCATAGGTCATGGAAAATTAGCAGCTACCTGGGAGGGCCCTTTTCGAGTCTCCAAAGTCATTGAAAAAATGGGCTTATTGCCTCGAAACATTAGATGGGACGACCCTACCCAACACCTGGAACATTTCATCGTTGAAGTTTTATTATAGTTAATTTTTCTTTGTAAACAAGTTGGAGCGGCTAGGTACTCTTTTTCCTGATCTCGGGGTTTTCCCTTAAGGAGGGTTTTACTCGGATAGGTTTTAACGAGGTCGACCACTCCACGCCTTTCAAATTCAAAAAGTCTTTTCCATATAACAAATAAAGCGCATTCTTTTTCTTTATTTACTACATTGTTCTATCTACAAAGTCATTTCATTCAAACCAATGCAAGTCAAAAAGTTGGAATCAAAATCTAAAAGTAGCATGCAATAAACATTCAAAGTTCAAACCGACATCATAAGTCGGATAAGCAGTTCACAAAAATAAACTGATACAAAATCAGTAATCAAGTCAAAATATTCCAAAATACAAATTCTCAAAATTATCAATCTTTATCAAGAGGGGGGAGGAACATTCTCGTCATGCTCCCTGTCTACCACAATTTTTGTAGCATCAAGCTTTCCAACTTCAAATTCAGGCATAAACATTGCAATCTGGCTTACAGCTCGGTTGAAGCCAGCAGTAAACATCTCCAAAATTTCATTCTCCAGCTCGTGAATATGAGAGGTCATCTGACCTTTGAACTTGTCAATTTCTTTAATTTCACTTTGGAGAAGACGAATTTGGTCCTGAAGCCTACCGAGCTCTTCCTCCCTGTCCTTCATCTTAAATGTCACATCAATAATGACACCCTTTTTTTTTCTCTCATTGATCACTCCAGATTCACAATTTTTCACCAACAACACCTTGCTCCGCACCCAACAGTTTAGTAGCATGGCCAACGCATAGTAAACGCGAGGCCACAATCTACGACAAAAATAAAGAAAAAACATAAAGCACACACATGCATATGACAATACCCAAATAGCAACAAAGATATACCAACCTGGATAAACGTCCCCATTCCTTCCATACCCATACGACGAGTCAGCCGCATATCTCCAGGGTACTAAGACACCTTATCAGCAAATTCGGAGATGGGATATTGATCACTCCAAAAGGATTGAGGGTTCACCTCCTTTACAAACCCATGAAACTTCCTTTGCTTCTAAAAAATCAACCTATCACCTTTATTTTCCTCATAAAGCACTTCCAACAATTTCTCATAATCAACCATTTTTCTCTTCGGAGAAGGATGAAGTCGAGCAGTGGAATGAGTGCCATCCCCACCACCTTCTTTCTCTATTCCCGAACCACTTCCAACCTTTTCATTTTTCTTTTTAAGAAAAGATTGCAGGCGAGAAGTAGACAAATTAGGCATTCTGCCACCTGCAAAACAAACAAAGTGCTATGTTAACAATTACCAACCAACCAGCAAAAGAAACAACTAAAATACAATACATATATAAGTCTTTGAACCCTCTTTGTCATTTTCTTTCTCAAAATCAAACAACTCCGAAATCGACATATATTCACTAGTAGCAAAACATTCTATTAAAAAAAATCAAAAAACATGCCCTCTTCCTCATTTTTTTCCATAGCCTCGAGAATTTGCATTGGTTCCGGACACCAATACAAAGGAAACCTCTCCATCAACTCATCATCCAGATAGAAAGGGTATTTGGTCTTTAGCGACCGAACCTTCACAAACATCGACTTGAAATTTTTAAAAGAAGATTTATATAACAGGAAGAGGGAACGACCCGGAAAGCTACTAAGGTAAACCTACAAACCAAACAAAGAAAAAAATATTTAATGATGCAGGATATTCCAAAAAAGCCATCAAACATTCAAAAGCTCGTAGAAAAGCCCAAGAGTATGGGTGTAAACTGCGAGGGAACACAGTTCAGTTGCGTCAAAACTTTGCACTCAAAGCTAGTAAAAGGAAATTTCAAATAAAGTTCTGTAAAACAGGGGATATACATGTAGAAATAAGCCCAATCCCCCCTCATCTCACAAACCCTTTCCTTATTGCCACAAGGGAGGAGTTTGACACCAAAAGCAAAACCTTCTTTGGTCAGTTTCATAGCCCTAAGCTCTAGCAATGACTCGTTATCGCAATAAGCAGACAAACGAGTTTTAACGTCAACATGCACCGAGTGATAGGAATTTTCGCTTTTAACCTCAACTACTTTTTCCTTTTCTTTTTCTTTAGCCATTGTCAAAAAACAAAAAATATAGACAAAGAAAAAAAATTAACCTCTTGAAGTCATGTCTCTTTCGCGAACTTAAGCAAGAAGAGTAATGTTAAGAGTTTGTGTCTCTTTCCAAGATAAAAACAATAATGAAGCATCAATACTACCCACTAACTTAGTGGGTAATTCAAAATGTAACTGTTTACATACCATTATGAAAAAAGGGGTCCAAATCTCATCCAAAGAAACAAATGCAAATTTATTACATCCCGGTTCATAAGGTACAATAATTATTAATTACCAAGTTTTAATTACTGTTGCTATTATTTTCAATATTTAATTTGTTTCAAAAACCCAATCTTGAACAAAAGCAACCACGTTGAGCTTGGGGGCAAACATATTCGTCCACAACCAAGGTATAACTGTATGACAAAAGCTCAACTTGCTAAAATGTATGTTCGACAAGTCAAGTTTGGGGGCTATGTACTGTATCCCTTATACATCGGAGAAAATATATTATACCCCGGCAGGACTAAATAAAATTTAAATTAATTAAACTCCTTATCATTACAAATTTTTCCCCAAAAATCTCACAACTAATCGGCCACGACTAACGGACCGATGGCTATAGTGGCTACAAATCAGAAGGAAAGTCGACGATAAGGAGGCAGAAGATCAACAACACAATAAACAATATAATACTCACTCTATTAGAGATATTTCACTGACTTGAGCGTCGAAATTTTTTTGCAGGTACCATGCTTGGGTCCGAGTTCACGGGATACTTCACTTCTGAGCCAGAATCTACAAGAGTCCTCAAAGGTAGTGTGAAGCCGACCTATAACGCGAAAGAGTATCCTTGCCAGAATAATTAGTATTTATATTTATTTGTAATATATTTGATAAAAAGTTAGTTAATTTTAAATTTTTTTGTTCTAGTTTATTTTATTATAGTGTAGTTTGATAGCCCAAAATGTGTTAAGCTATGAGGATACCCTGCATAGACGAGATCAGATTGACCATATTACTGACAGACTTGGCCGAGTGGTATATCTTACAATTTATGTCTTTTATGTATTTAAAATTTGTTTTATCAGTTGTGGCCTCAATTTTGTATGAATTATGATTATTTTGTTAGGGTCTTTGGATCTTACATACGAGAAGGAATTTATTACCATGTTCATTCAAGGAGATCAGGACACACCTTAGACACATTGGATTTGAGCATGTGGCATATATGTTAGAGTGGGACCATGACTGGCATTGGTCTCTACTTTGATCGAGAAATGGTGTCCTAAGTCCCATATGTTTTACCTGTCCTGTGGGGAGATGATTATTACCCTACAGAATGTGGTATATTAGTTAGGACTCAATATTGAGGGAGATTCCGTAAGCAGCTGTATTGGTGGGTGAGAGTAGTTCTATGAGAGACGTTCTATTGAGGACCTCTATTAGCAGCTGTTAGGTGTTGTGCCAGGACTCAATGACTGACTATCACAGAGCAAGTGGATTGTCAACCTTGCATGGTTTTGCTATACTATTTATGGATAATTAGAGGCTCAGCCGACAAAGGATCGCCTGCTGCAGTACATCAGAAAACACATCATGCAGATAATTGGAGGCATTCTATTTCCGGACGCATCTGACTCTTGCGTTCACATGAGGTGGCTACCTCAATTGGAGAACCTTGATCGATATGGAAGGTTGTCTTGGGGTTCAGGTGTGCTGGCATGGCTGTACCGCTAGATGTACCGTGCCACGGATTATAGGTAGTAGAATGTGGATAGATATTGTGGATTACTTATCTCTTGGGCATATCATCATATACCCTTGTATCAACCTAAGGAATTTGACTAGCACCAATTTTCGGTGATTAAGAGGTACTCTTACGTTGTATGTTCTACTTTGTTATTTCTTAAGTTAATATTTATAATTGTGTGATTTCTAAATACTAATGATATTATAAGTGGGTAGGGTTGGAGCCATTTAATGTAAAGTAGAGACGAGGCTTCGACAGTGGAGGCGTATCCTCAATGGCATTGGTATTTATAATACAAGTAATATTTAAACGTGTATTTAAATAGTATATGATGTTTCTTTGTGTATATAATGTTTTTTGGCATCTATCAACAGGTTGACTAGATGCCATATTCTGACCCACTCATCCAGGATATCCTTCCACAGAGGACCATTGAGGTTAAAGCCTATGCTGTTGTAGTGTGCTCGTTATTTTTCTTTTCTATTGTCGAGCGGTACAAGGTAGATCGCATGGTTAGACAGTTTGGTGGCCTGCATCACATCTTAACTAGGCCACTGAACATTGACGAGATGCACAGGCACACCGGTCAATTTGGCAGAAGTAAGTGGTACCTTGAGTTCTTGGGGGTTAGTATGAGATGTGGGCAGCTAGGGGTGACCATCGACTTTAGATACATCATGCGTTTGACCTGCGCCCATCACAACCATCTTTGAGATGTATTTCTAGTGGGCGCACATAGAGTTGGTTGGTTAGGGCATCCAGTGCTTCGCAATAGGACGATACATACTCGAGGATCTCTTGAATCATCGTTCGGAGGCTCCACAGTTGAATCAGCCTGAGGATGGAGAGCTTCCACCAGTGCAACCTCATAGAGGGAGACGAGGTAGAGCTCATCCTAGGCTTGGGGTTGCTACGACTCATTGGGATAGAACGTTTGTTAGACCACCTAGAGATGGACAACAGGCACATGTAAGTTCCCAATAGTAGAGGAGACTATGGAGTAGGTTGTTGGTAAGATATCAGGACCTGTTCTTGGAGACTATTTGACACTTAGACCACCTTACACTTCACAATCATAACTACGGTAGGACAGGGACTAGTCAGTTGTGGGAAATTCTATTTGATCCGTTGCTCAGCCAAATAGATTTTGATGTGGAGCTACCCTTTTGCCCCACTTTGCAGACACAAGACTTGGATGCAGTGCCTGGTAGTTGGCTAGAGTGGATTCATACTTTACTCAACTCAGATGCTATAGGTTTTTAGGGTGATATGATCGGGGGAGTTCAGACACAACCATTTGTACACAGGCACACGTCTCCACGGCGAATAACTAATGAGGAAGCTCATTATATAATTCCTCCCAATTTCTATATATCATAGCAATGACTCTCTGCTTTACAAGCTAAACCATTGTGTACGACGCCTTATAACCAAAGTGATTATCAACACCTCCTTGCAGAACTCTTATGTTGATGGTTGGGCCAATTTTGACCATTGTGAATATATGCTGAGCAATTATCTTCAAGTCCAACCTTCCATGGTCTTGGCCCATTGATGTTTGTATGTAAGTGTGAGGACCATTATATCTCCTTACTTCCTATTTTCCTGCCTTTGACGATAAGATATGCGTATGCTCCATTGATGAATCCATATTTGACGATAAATTTTGGATTGATTGAGTGAATTCCATCATATAAACCCACATTTATTCATCCAAATAGCATACTTTTGTGTTTTCTCCCTAAGTTGAGCTTAATTATGAAAACATACCATTTTCTGCTTAATTTAACTGATTTTATTCCACTTTCATTCCATTCGATACCTTGATGTTTTTTTTGAGTGATTTTAGGTATAATAAGTTGGAATGGCTTGATGAGAGTGGAGGAGAAGCATGCAAGAGGGAGAAAACATGAAGAAGTCAAAGGAGGAGCACACAGCCATGTGTGCGTACGCATAACAACCTGTGCACACGCACAAGAGGAAAATTTAGCATGTGTGCGTGCGCACACATCTGTGCGTACGCACAAATCAGCGCACGTGACTCAGTTAAAGGAAAATACTGGGGACGATTTCTGGGACTTCAGAGCCCAGTTTTAGACTTTTTGAAGCTGATTGAATGCTATATCAAAGGGGCATTATTCCATGTCAAGTGAAGAACAATTAGGGTAGATTAGTAGGTCATATTCTAGAGAGAGAAGCTTTCCTTTCTCTCTAGAATTAGGATAGATTAGGTTAGATATCTCTTAGATTTAGGTTTAATTCTTGTTTTCATTTAGTTTTTCTTGCCATTTATTGTTCTTGCACTCTTGTTCTTTAATTCCACTTGTTATTTCCTTTATTTTGTTCTTTTATGTTTATGACACTTTGTTACTTTTAATTTTAATTAATGCAATTCATGTTTTATGTTTCTCATTGTTTAATTTAGTTGTTATTATTGTTTTCTTGCAATTGGTAGTTGTAGATTTTATTATCTCTTGTTACTTTACCATGCTTCTTTTTTATACCTTCCAAGTGTTTGATAAAATGGTTAGTTGGAAATTTTCCTAGTTTTTCACACTCTTGGTTGGGAAATTTGGTAATAGGGTGAACTTGAGTGGTGGATGTCTATTCTACATTGTGTGAGGATTGTTAGTCGATTTGGTTTCCACTAACTCTAAGCCTTCCATTAATAGAGTTGGCTAGGACTTGTGGATTGAGATCAATTATGCCATTTTGACTAGTTCTCGATGTTAGGATTGACTAATTGGGATTAATTCTACACAATTACCATGTTTGTGGTCTATAATTAGGATATGAATCCTTAATTCTCCAATTCTTGCCAAGAGCTCTTTTTGCCATTTAATTTCCATTTTCATTGCTTTTACTTGCTTTTGATTTAATTACTTGCCATTTTAATTTCTTGCCTCTTATAATCATAACCCCCAAATCTCCCATAGCCAATAATTGAGTATTTCATTGCAACTCCTAGGTAAGACGACCCGAGATTTAGAAACTCCCGGTTATTTTGTATTGATTGTGACATATTCGAGTTAAAATTTGATTGTTGGTCAATCGCTGGGTTTGGACTATACTTGTAATGGAGAAATTCTATTTTTAGAAAAATTCCTAACCCACTTTTGGCCATCACCAAATTTTTGGCGCTGTTACCGGGGAATTGCAATAGTATTATATTATTGGCTATTGTGAATATGTTAATATGTGAATATCTTGCTTTTTGTTTGTTTTCTTCATTTTGTTTGTATAGAAGGTTAATTTTGGGAGCTCATAGCTTATTGGAAACTCCATCAAAACTTGGTGCAATCAATTGAGAATTTTGGAGATTCAAGCATTTTTGGAAGTTCCAAGATGAATATAAGCACAAGTCTCATTGATTAGAGCTCTCCATAAGTCCAACTTAAGGACAATAAACTAAAGTGTTAGGTGGGAAATGCCCCACCATGGTACATTGTTCTAACTCCTTTCTTTTTGTTTATATTTTGACTTAGTTGCTTTTTGTTATGATTGGTTGACTTAGGAGTAGTTTAATCTTTGAGTTAGATAGGTTAATTTGCATATGGGTCATGAAATTTTGAATGTTTGTATGTTTGGGGTTGAAATTTTGGTTGAGCTAAGGTTGAGCACCTTAGAATTTGAGATTTTTTTTTGGAAAAACGGGGCATTGTGCGTGCGCACGCAGTCTCTGTATTTCGCGTCCTGTGCGCACCCGCCTGTGCGCACGCACACTAGTTTGTGCGTACCCGCCTGTGTGCACGCACACTAACTTGTGCACCCTCTGTTGAAAGCGCTCGCACGGCTTGTGCATAGGCGTTCCCCTATTTCTTTTGCGCTCTGTGCGTGCGCACCCGCTTGTGCGTCACACACAAAGCCTTCTCGCTCTCTGTGCACCCGCACAGAGATGTGCGCCCACACACCAGTTTCCACCCCTTCTGTTGGAAGTGCTGGCACACCCTGTGTGCATGAACCCCTGACAAAATTCGTCCATGTGCGCACGCACACATGACCCTCCCCCAAGTTAAAAAAAAGAGTGTGTTCTGTGCGTACACACCCCTCTGTGCATACGCACCCCTCTATGCATACGCACACATATTGATCCCCTCTCTGTTCAGAGCATTCACACACTCTTATGTGGGCGCTCACTTCCCCTGTTTCACCTCGTGTGCGTGCACACACATGTCTGTGCGCACGCACAAGTGCTATTTTGGGCAACAATTTTATTATACTTTGAATTAAGCCCTAACACACTTCCACCCCTCTATCCCTCACTTCTCTTGCTTTTTCCATATTTTTCTACTTGTTTTACTTAGTTTTCATTGCATCTCATTTTTATTTTAGTAATTATATTAGATTTGGTTTAGTTGTTTGTTAATTAAATAAGTTACAAGTGTATGCTTGATGTTAATTGGGTTGCTTCTTACTTGAATTTTGGTTTAATGAATACGTGCACTGAGTATTAAGTCTTTGTTTGATTGCCTAAATGAATTGTGAGTTTGATTCATATGTTGTAGCTACCATATGCATTAGACTATATCCTTGTTTGGCAACTTAATCATGAATTGTGCACCTTGAATGATCGTTGATGTCATTTAAGATTGGATTTCATCAATGTACTTATACTTTGCTTGAATATACTAGTACCTAGTGGGTTTGATGATTCTTGTTTTGATTGCACCCTAGGACAAATTATATAAGTGCATTGAATTAGGTGAATTGAGTTGAAATTACTTGTTCATCATGATTTTTCATATCAAATTCATCACATGTCCGGTACTTGTTTCTTGTTAATGCTTTGCATTTGTTTGAATGACTTAACTTGATTCTTATCAAACTTATCACTTTTTGCAACAAGTATCGTTACCATGTGACTTTTTCATTATGTTTCATGATGAATAAGGAGTTTTCTATTCATTATTGGATTGGCCATTATTTATTGTGTTCCTATATCAATTTTGCGCCTACACTTGCACAATTTCAATATCCAGTATCTCAATTACTCAATTCACTTGAGTTGTTGTTACCTAGGGTTGCTTGTGCCTTAAATTTTGTTTATTCTTTACTTGCAACCTAGGCCACTTAGTTGAGGAACACATGCTATTTCTTTTGATTATGTGGTTGCCGTTCTTACCTGACCAATGTGTGTTTTCTAAACCGTGCACACTTAGAATTCATACATTGTCTTTCACCATACTACATGAATATGAACTCTTCCTCAATTCTTGTTTATTTGCTTTCTACAGTAACCCGAGCCCCAGTGCCCACCAGTTGAAAGTGGAGCCTCACATCTCTTCACCCCCGGATTGTGTGCATGCACGGAGGACCATGCAACGTTTAAGTGTGGGGGAGGATCTGCAACTTTGGGGCATAAATTCTCTCTTCCTAAACACTTTGCATCATTTTCTTGTTTCGATAGTTATGTTTTTGTGAATATTTGTTTCTTATTTCATTACATTGCACTTTGCTTAGTTGCTTGTATATATCTTAACTTTCTTGTAGTTTTATGGTAGTAAATATTTGCATTTGCATTTGCATGGTAGAGTAAATAAGTTTGGTAAAATAATAAAGAATTTTCAAGAATCCCTTTTAGAGCGTTCCATTGATTGAATTAAAAAATTATTTTTCAACTTGCTTGAAGCATCCTTTTTCATGGAACATAGAAAAAGAGCTAGAACAACATACCTTATGAGATTTGAGCTCTAATAGATGGTTGCACATTTTCAACCATAAAGTTTATTCTTATGTGTTATACTTCTTTTTTATTGTGATCCTAGATTTGCTTGAATATTTATATCCTATATTTGATGTTTTGAATGAATTTAATATGATTGAGGCCATTTTTGAATTGAACTCACTTAACCCATATGGCCAACCCTTACATCTACCTTTGTAAACCACTTTTGAGCCTTTAATTCCCCTTTGTTCTAATTTTAAGTACATCATTCACCCTAAGTAAAAGACCATTATGTCCATGAATTGTATCTCCGATTAGCTTGGGTTGAGGAGTGTGTGTTATTCAAGTGTGGGGAAATTTGTGGAAAAATATTGGTAGTTAGTTTTCTTTGGGTATTCATTGAGAAAATTTGGAAAAATGAGTAAACACTCATGCATCTATTACTTAAAACATATGCATCTCTTTTTGATGATAAAAGAAAAGATTTTGGTGTACATACTTTGTTTATAAAAAAAAAAGAAAGAAAAGAGAAAAAGAGAAGAAGAAAAAGGAATGAATGATAATAAGAATGTAAATAAAGGATGCATATGTGTGTGAATTGGAAAGAAGATGCATGAGTGAATGTGAGAAAAGAAATGAATGAGAAGTTAGATTGTTTTCCTTTGTGTACGTAGGTTAATATAGGATTAAGTGGGATACTTGAGCTAATCAAAGATCCAATTTACTAAGTCCACTTAACCATATTAATCCTACCCTTACCCTAACCCCATTACAACCCTCCAAAGACCTCATAATATTTGTATTCATGCATCAAATATTTGTTGATTGTTAGATGATTAGCAAATCCTAGAAAACATGATTAAAGGAGGGTTGAGTGATTAAGCCTTAAACACTGAGCGACTAAAGTGTATACACATCCGGTGAGGGGTCCAATTGCTCAATTCTATGTTTCCATCTTTTATATTCATTTTCTTGCAAGTTGTTTAAATTAATCTTTGAAAACTTTAAATTAAATCTTTGGATGATCACATTGCATTGATTCCTTGCCTTAGCCCTAATGATCTACTTTGGATTGATTGGAGTTCTATTGTTTGTTTTTGCCGAATTAGGTAGGAACCATAGTATAGATATAGATAGATAGCATTTTTTGCATAGTTGCATGCACATAGGTAGTTGCATTAAATAAGTTGCTTGCCTTTTTACCCTTTTCCTTTGATTGTGATTAGCATGAGGAATATTATTGTTTAAGTGTGGTAGAAGTGATGAATCCATATTTGACAATAAATTTTGGATTGATTTGAGTGGATTTCATCATATAAACCCACATTTATTCATCCAAATAGCATACTTTTGTGTTTTCTCCCTAAGTTGAGCTTAATTGTGAAAACATACTACTTTCATTCTACTTTCATTCCATTCGATTCGATGCCTTGATATTTTTGATGAGTGATTTCAGGTATAATAGGTTGGAATGGCTTGATGAGAGTGGAGGAGAAGCATGCAAGAGGAAGAAAATATGAAGAAATCAAAGGAGGATCACACAGTCATGTGTGCGTACGCACAACATCTTGTGCGTACGCACAAGAAGAAAATTTAGCACGTGTGCGTGCGCACACATCTGTGCGTACGCACGAATCAGCGCACGTAAATCACTTAAAAGAAAACACTGGGGGCGATTTAGGGCTCCAGAGCCCAGTTGTAGACTTTTTGAAGCTGATTGAGTGCTATATCAAAGGGGCATCATTCCATGTCAAGTAGAGAGCAATTATGGTAGATTAGAAATTACATGCTTTAGGTCATATTTTAGAGAGAGAAGCTCTCATTTCTCTCTAGAATTAGGGTAGATTAGGTTAGATCTCTCTTAAATTTAGGTTTAATTCTTGTTTTCATTTAGTTTTCCTTGCCATTTATTGTTCTTGCACTCTTGTTCTTTAATTCCACTTGTTATTTCCTTTATTTTGTTCTTTTATGTTTATGACACTTTGTTACTTTTAATTTTAATTAATGCAATTCATATTTTATGTTTCTTATTGTTTGATTTAGTTGTTATTATTGTTTTCTTGTAATTGGTAGTTGTAGATTTTATTATCTCTTGTTATTTTACCATGCTTCTCTTTTATACCTTCCAAGTGTTTGATAAAATGTTTGGTTGAACTTTTGCCTAATTTTTCACACTCTTGGTTAGAAAATTGGGTAATTGGGTGAACTTGAGTGGTGGATGTCCATTCTACATTGTGTGAGGATTGTTAGTTGATTTGGTTTCCACTAACTCTAAGCCTTCCATTGATAGAGTTGGCTAGGACTTGTGGATTGAGATCAATTATGCCCTTTTGACTAGTTCTCGATGTTAGGATTGACTAATTGGGATTAATTCTACACAATTACCATGTTTGTAGTCCATAACTAGGATAGGAATCCTTAATTCCCCAATTCTTGTCAAAATCTCTTTTTTCCATTTAATTTCTATTTTTATTGCTTTTACTTGCTTTTCATTTAATTACTTGCCATTTTAATTTCTTGCCTCTTATAATCATAACCCCCAAATTCCCCATAGCCAAGAATTGAGCATTTCATTGCAACTATTAGGGAAGACGACCCGGAATTTAAAAACTCCCGATTATTTTGTATTGATTGTGACATCTTTGAATTAAAATTTGATTGTTGGTCAATCATTGGGTTTGGACTATACTTGCAACGGAGAAATTCTATTTTGAGAAAAATTCCTAATTCGCTTTTGGCCATCACCATCCATTAACAACCAAACCCAAATTGAGTGCAATGTACAACATACTTTAATTGGCCACTCTTTAGTATTTTATACTCTATAACCCTCTTAATACTATACATCTTAACTGCCATAATGACTTTTTCCTTGTTTTCATACTGTTGCTCAATCTCAAACTCATTGGTAGGATCATCTTTAGGGCTTCCTTGACTAAACAAACAATCTGGAGTCATTGCCTCGAAATTCAATGTAAAAAAGTGATCGAATCGATCATATAATCGAAAAATGGTAGGCTGTGTCAATGCGATTTATGTGTCAGTGAAGTAGTTCATCTCTTCCTCTTCTTTATCTGGAATTTTCATCAGTTCAGCCTCTGCATCTTCACCGTCGTTAGGGTCAACTTGATAGGTATCCATCATTGGATCTTTAATCGTAGAACCCTCATGGCTTTCAAAATTTGCTTGCATCATGCAATCATTAGAATTCTTGACATTTGATGCCTCTTGACTACCGTCAGGTGGCATATTTAGGTCAACTATCGTCCTTCTAATATTTTTTTTAATTGCCCTACTTAAGGGGGTATCATCACCAGTATCCACAGAGATCCCTCCATATAAGTCGACCAGAAAACAAATAATTCCAACAGATGGGCATTTGCCCAATGGTTGTGCTAGGCTCTTATAAAATATATGTCTTTGTCATCACGTAATCGATACTTAACTCACAAAAAACATACAACCTTATCAAAATTATGATCAAATAATAAAATAATAACATGTCCAAGATGTCTTTCTAGCCATGAATCAATTTTATATTATATTTGAAATTGTCCGAAAGCTCAACTTGTATGTCATATATTAGATATTTCTTGTCATCCTCTAAATTTAAAGAACTGATTCTTGTATCATCACAGAGAACATCCGTTCAGGTTCTTTTCGAGACTTGGTGGATATGGTGAGTACGGAATAATGACATCTTTAATCCTCATGAGACTTGCCCTGTGAAAAAAGTGATTTGTTCGGCTTTAACTTCCGAAAAAGAGCTTAGGAGTGTTTTTTAATTACAACGTATCCTCCCCTATATTCTAAGTGGTTGTTAGAATCCTCTATTTATAGGTACTTTCAAGATAAATTGTAATGTTAGTTATCTTGATTCTAGTGATAGTGTTAATTTTGCTTGTGTGATCAGAGACTGCAATAGGTGTTGGCAAAAGGGGTGTTTGATAATGATTGAGAGTAATAGTATTTTTCAAGAATAATTGTTTACTATTTGGAGAGGTTATCTCTTTGCTTGGGATGTGGGTCAACGAGATATTATTTGTGAGACAGATTGCGTGGAGGCGTTTAATCTTGTTACTAATCATCAATATGGTTTTGAGTTTATTGATTTGCAGGTGCTCAACATAAGGGATATCAAGCATTGGAATTAGCGTGTTGACTTTCGTTTGAATATGAAAGATGCAAATACAGTTGCAGACAGTATGGTAAAGATGACGATGAGGTTATGATTTCATCTTCCCTATCCTTCGGAGGAGTTTGAGAATAGTCTTAAGCGAGATTATCCCTTATTTAAGTAGTTTTCTGTCCTTTGTTTTCTTTCTTTTTTTTTAGCTTATTTATGTAAAAAAAAAAAGATGTAATCTATGAATAATACAAATATATCTTTTATAAAATAAAGTGTTATTTATTTCTCTCAGATATCTATAAAATTTTTTAACGTTGTTAAATCTTTTACTTTAGGTGGCATATACGCAAGTATCGATTGCGCATAATTAAATACAATAGATCTATCTTAATCATATACTATTTTACAATTATAATGAATAAACAACAATAAAATTCTAAATATTTTATAGAAAAATAGAAGATAAAAAACAATGAGATACTAGTAATTTTGTGATTGTTCAAGTTTAGTATTATACAAACACCTTATATAAAATGATGAGATTTGCCGAGGAGAGTGGTGGCCAAAAAATTAAGTCTCAGAAAATAAAATGAGATTTATTTTTTTTTAAATAAAATATTTTTTATTTTATTCTAAAAAAAATTCCAAATATATGATGATTAAGTTTAGTTAATGCACATAATAATTTTTAATTTTTTAATCTGGATAGGAATTCAAGCTCTTCTAGATTACACAGCCGAGGAGCCAACCAAACACCCTTTTTGGCTCTTTCCATATTCCAATTGCCAAGAGAAGAAAAAAGCGAAATAATATAATAAAAACCAAAACCCTAGAATTCATAGTTGACAATAGAGCTGATAGATAGTTCTCCGTTTCCGCGGCACCATTCACCGAGTGTTAGAGAAACCCTAAAAAATGGACTTCGACGAGTACGAATACTTGGAGAAGACAGTGGAGGACCACGACGACAAAGACTCCTCTAAGCTCAAGAAGAAGGACTCCACCGACAGAACAGATAGGTCTTACCGCAAGCGTGACGTTGACGACGATCTCGACGCTGCCGACGACAAGCGCACCAAGCGCTCCAGGCACGACGACGACGACACCACTGGCTCCAAGAGGGACCGTGACCGTGACCGCGAACGGTCCAGCCGTGACAGGGAGCGCCACCGCAGTGAGAGGGAGAAGGATAGGGATAGGGATAGGGACGGGGAGAGGAGCAGCAGAGAAAAAGAGAAGGAGAGGGATCGGGATAAGGACAGAGAGAGGAGGGACAGAGACAGAGATAGAGATAGGGACAAGGAGAGGGAGAGGAGAGATAGGGAGAGAGAAAAGGAACGCGAGAGAAGGGAGAGGGAGAGGGAGAAGGAAAAGGAGAAAGAGAGAGAGGAGAGAGAGAGATCCAGGAGGAGCAGGAGTCGTTCCCAGAGAGACAGAGACAGAGAAAGAGAACCAGATTTCGAATCTCGCGATGGCCGGTAATCTCCAATTTTTCTGAATTAGGTTTTAATTTTTCTACTCGTATCAATGTTCTCTCAATTCACTGGTTACTCTTCAATTCTCGTTGCTATTTAACTTAATATGTAGCTCAGTAGCTGTCCCTCTTCAGCTACTTGCTTTCGTTTTAGATTTGTTAATGGCTGAATTCAATGATCACACTCCTTTTCTTCAATACTACTTGCATTAGCTACTTTCATCCTTTTAGTGCTACTGTTTCATGCAATCCGTATTTCTTCAGTGGTATTCAAGCTGCATGTAGATCTCACTCACATAGTTACTTTGGTCAGTATTGAGTCCCTCTTTCATGCATTAGATCGGTGGCATTTTAACATTCAACAGCATTCTTCAGGGAGGTATTGTATCATTGCTTTATTGGTGTTCATAAATATATTTGAAACAGCTTCAAATGATCTTATATAAGTATCAGATGTAACTATCACGAGCTTTGTTATTTACTTTCTCCCCACCCCCCCTTTCCTTCCTCCTCCTACTCCTTACGGATGAAGTTTAATTTAATTTCAGGAGGTTTAGGGATAAAAAAGAGGCTGCGGAGCCCGAGGCAGACCCAGAAAGGGATCAGAGAACTGTTTTTGCCTATCAGGTTGATAGGATAAGCCCCACTTCTGTCAGTTTTTAAATATTACTATCAATATCAATCTTAAAGGTCTAGCATACTTGAATATTTCATCGCTTTTCCCGTTGATTGCTTATATGCTATGTCTCTGCATGCAGATGCCCTTAAAAGCAACAGAGAGAGATGTATATGAATTCTTCTCAAAAGCTGGCAAGGTTAGTTGTTTTCAATTTTTTACATTTCTTTGCCTTCGGAACTTTAAAGACTTCCGACAATCCGGTGGCTTGTATTCTAGATTTCTAGTATACTTTAGTATTTAAAGTTTCAGTATATAGATGCTCTTATCTTTTCCCCCTATGATTAATAACTACTTTTGTAGATTCTATAATTGCTAGTTTGTTAAGAAGGACTAATGCATGTTGCTGGCAATTTTGACCTGCCTTAACTTTTGAGTAGTATAACAATTTTACTGTGCCCCAACTTTTCTACTTTTCTGTGTCTGTCTTCCATGAATAAGATGGGGCATCATGAGGTTTTCAATGCAACAAAGTCGGTATTTGAATTCCAAGGCTGACATGTCAAGCATATATGTATCTTTGTTTGATGATTCTTGTCGAATGAATATCATCTAATGTTACTTTTATTTTTTGCCCTCCTAGGTTAGAGATGTTCGTCTGATCATGGATAGAAACTCAAGACGTTCTAAAGGAGTTGGGTATGGCTTTATTTTCAAATAATTTAAAATTTATATGCATGTGCTATTGTGGTACCAGGATACCAACTTCTAAGAATCATGTTTAACTGTATTCTTAAATGAACTAGCAATGCGATAATGATGAGGGATGGTGGGAATACCTTGCACTCATGTTTAATCAATTCATGCTGCGTACTCAAGGTAGACAACATACATAATCTTGGTTTTCTGCTTGGTCCTATTCCCAATTTTCTTCCTCTCAGTTTGTATACAGTGATAATTTCATTGGTATGCTGATAAGCCCTTTTAGTTTATTTCCTTCTGATTTTCATTTTTTGGGTGGGAAAAATGCCATTGGTGTCTAGATGAGATGCTTATGGATTTGGTTTTGTTTGTCTTCTAGAGCCATTTGGCAACTGAGCTACCTTACTAATCTTTACAGCAGTTGACAACTGCCAAGGTTGAATATTCCCCATCCTTTCCGTTGCTAATCCTCCCTGTCTTGGGTTACCTGTATCTTCATTCTCATATGGTCTTCCCATTTCTCTCCATTGAATTGGCAATTTTAAATATGCCTTAGCTTTGTATTTTGATTATGACAGGCTAACGTTTTCTGTACACGAGTCAGATACATCAAAAGAAACCCAGCTTGAGCTGTCTGCACTAAAGTTTTTGTTTCCACCAATCTCTTTGCTGTGTATGCTTTGTAAGTTTTGATTGCAAATTTTGCATATCTAGTTCTGAAATCTTGATGCAAGTTCATGGGGAGGCTGCAGGTACATTGAATTTTATGATGCAATGTCAGTGCCAATGGCAATTGCTCTTTCTGGCCAGCTTCTTCTTGGTCAACCTGTAATGGTGAAACCTTCTGAGGCTGAAAAGAACCTTGTTCAATCTACTGCTTCCACTGGAGCTGCTGGCGTAGCAGGACCATATGGTGCCATGGACAGAAAGCTGTATGTGGGCAATCTTCATTTCAACATGACTGAGAGTCAGCTGCGAGAGGTATTTTAGCCATTTATCGCTTGTCATTATCTGGTGTGTTCTGGATAACAATATTTGGCCTCGATTGAGCCACTGCTGCGATCAGCGCTGAGTGCAGATCGAACATCAATAAAATTGGCAGAGTTTGTTTCTCCATAAAGATCAACCATTTTTGTATATTTGATTACTTTCTGTAGTTTGTTTGATGTCAATAATTATAATCTTGATTGGATACTGTGCCATTTATCGTATTTTAACATCTTTTTTTTTTCTTCAAGATTTTTGAGCCATTTGGGCCGGTGGAGGTTGTACAACTGCCTCTTGACTTGGAGACAGGACACTGCAAAGGTTTTGGGTTTGTTCAAGTTCGTTTCTAACACTCAACTTTGAATAATACCTCTCCTGTATATATTGGTATTCATGTTTCTTACTTGTGTTGATTGAATTTGGACAGTTTGCCCATCTTGAACATGCCAAGGCAGCACAGAATTTAAACGGAAAATTGGAGATTGCTGGCAGGACTATCAAGGTAGGAATAGTTGTGTTGATTTTTTCTGTTTCTCTATGGTGTATGTTTTCAGTGATGATCATGTGGTTCTCTGAATCTGATGTTTGCCAAATCAGGTTTCATCTGTAACTGATCATGTTGGGAGCCAAGATACAACTGCAAAATCTGCAGATCTTGATGATGATGAAGGTGGATTGGTAAGTTCAAACCTGGTATATAGAATATTTAAAAATTTAGTTTCCAGAAAAGTCAAGAAATTCGCAATGCAGCATAATGGTTGCTGAAAATTAACTAAATGTTACTAAAAGTGTAGCTTAGAAGCAGTTGCTTTTACTTCTCAAGTTAATTATCCGAATTTCTATTTGATTCCCCACTGCCCCGTCCTCCTTTCCTCTTTTCTCCTTATCTTTCATCGTTCCAGATTAGTCTTATTGATGTATGAAGCTGCATTTCTTTTTATCTGGGGCATGTCCTGAACTTCTGTGTCTTTTATTCTGCCCTTATATTGCTATTTGATTTTATTGGCCACTCTCTTATTCGCAATGAGTTCCTTGCTCATCTATTATGGGTTTTTGGGTGAAGGCTTTAAATGCACAATCAAGAGCATTGCTTATGCAGAAGTTGGCAGACCGCCATGGCCTTCCTGGAAGGTTTGTGCTTTCTCTATAGTATTTTTGTCTTATATATGATGAATCTGTTTGCCATCTTCACGGATTCCAATAATGCAGCAATGGGGTGCCTGCTGTGAATGGGGCTGTTCCTATTCAGCCAACCATGGGTTTGCCTATTGGTAATCCAGGTATAATACCTGCACCTGCTCTCCCAACTCAAATTTTGCCTGCTCCAGTGGCAGAACCTGTAGGGATCCCCAGTGAGTGTTTGCTGTTGAAGAATATGTTTGACCCTAGCACCGAGGTTTGTGACTAACTGACTATATATACTTTATGCTTACCATGCACTGTCATATCAAATAAAGTACTGATGACAAGTATTACAATGCAGACTGAGCCAGATTTTGATATAGACATTAAAGAGGATGTAGAAGAAGAGTGTTCTAAATATGGCCGGGTGAAGCATATTTATGTTGACAAGTAAGTTTATAAATGCATGACATGGTTCCTTTAATTATGAGGAATAATTTTACTTCGTCTTTTTTTTTTATGTCAATTTTAATTTTCACAATTTACTTGAGTTGAATCAACTCTACTACTTTGCCATTTATGCAGAAGAAGTGCGGGTTTTGTATATTTGCGGTTTGAAACGGTGGAAGCAGCAAGCGCTGCACAACGGGCAATGCACTTGAGATGGTTTGCACGCAGATTGATTTCAGCTGTGTTCATGGTACTTATTAGCCTTGAGTTTCCTTTTGCTTATTTATTTTCTTCAGATCTGATAAAATTTTAAGATCAGACATAAAATGGCAGATTAGAAAGTATAGTCCCTATAATTCTGTACTTGTTTTTCTTTTTTTTTTTTTCTCTAGATATTTTAAGAAATTGTTTGTGTTGCAGCAACCTCAGGTCTACGAAGCTAAGTTTAAAGGAGAAGACTGAAGTAGTGCATACAGGCCTCGAGAGAAGGTACTGCCGTACTATGGATACAATATTTTTTGTGGGTCTGAAATATCCGGGGATACAATCTGAATATTTTGTTGGGTCTAGGTTTTCATAAATTAACAGTTTATAGGTTGATTCCTTAGTTGTGCTAGGTGTATGATTACAGAAATTGTAATGTGAGGATGGTATATTTGAAATCAGTTTGCCATCGCCCATTTCAATGTATTTTAACCCTCGTACCCTTTGTCTTTCACCCTGTTTGTAATGTGGAATGCCCTCAAGGAATACTTTTTTATTTTTCTTTATTATTTGATGATTCTAGGCTTAAGGAGTTCTTTTATTCTACTAGGACATAAATGTCTGTCAAAACTCAGTTTGCAAGACAATTAAATGTTTTCCAGTATAAAATATTTAAATTAATAATGGGCGATAGGTTATTCAAAACAATTAATTTTTTCTATTATAAATTATTTTAAACTAAAATGATAATAGGTTATTATGTTTACCTCCCCAATCATCCTAGTTAGTGTCTAAAGTATATATTTAGCTTAGATTAATCAAGGTTGGCGAACAAAGCAGCGAACCTGCTAGCGAAGTTTCTGCACTTGGAATAGAGAGAAGGGCGTTGGAATAAGTGGGATCAAGCTTCTTGTGACATTCTGCACATATTATCCATCAAGATTCAAGATAGATAGGGCAGTTCTGTTGCTCGTAATTAAAAAAAAAAATCTAATGCCAACTTTCGTTTCTGATCCTTATGTTGCCAAAACTATAATGCACGCATTTTTTAGTGGGAACACAAGTGAATGACCGTTTAAAACATATGCGCCCTGGAACCCAAAAATATACCATATTGAGCTATGTCTTAATAATATTAGAAAAATAGATTTAGAATCTAAATTCAAATAAGAGTATTTTTGAAGCAAGTGTTTGTTTTCAGACATTGAAACTCAATATTGTTTGGTAGTCTTTAGGTAGCATTTGGAAGAAAGATAGAGACTAAAAGATTGAGACTGAGAAATGTAATTCTTAATATTGTATTTGGTGTAAAGTGGGAAACAGAGATGAAATAAGAATGAAGCTCTAATTTAATTTGCATAAGGGTAGAATTGAAATTAATTAATTAAAATGAGAGTATTTTAGGTATAAAATGTTATTAAAGTTTCGATGTCTGTTCTAAAAAATTTCAGTCTTATGTGTCCCCACTTTTGGAGGTACTAAAATACTGAAATTTTGGAGATAGAAACTAAAATTTTAGTATCTCTAGAAAGTGAAAAAAGAGAAGACCGAAACTTTAACATTTCTTTTTTAAAAATACTCTCATTTACTTTTTAAATTCCAAACATAATATTTAAATGTAATTTAATTCAGTATATTTTACATTAAATATAATACAGAGACTTAATTTAGTCTCGGTTCAAACACGAACAAGAAATTGAAATTGTATCTTGAGACTGAAATTTTAAGACGGAAATTGTAATTCTAATTTTCTAATCACTAAACAGAATACTCAGTCCTAATTTTCCAATTTCAGTTTGAGTATAAGTTTTTTTAATTCTCATTAATATGTGAAGAAAAGCATCTATTACTGCATTAAAGTTTTCCAATTTCAGTTTGAGTATAAGTTTTTTTAATTCTCATTAATATGTGAAGAAAAGCATCTATTACTGCATTAAAGTTCCAGGTGTACTTGAAAAAATGTTAAAGCTTCTAAACAAAATTAGTAGGAGAAAAGCAGAAAAGTACAGTACTCTGAAAATTTACGTTGAATAGAATGTGGACTCAAGGTCTCAAGCTAACAAGGATATGTAATATGTAATCTTGGTTAATGTAACAGGCTTTGGCAACAACAGTCCATGAAAAATATAAAAACATTTTATACTTCCAATTTTTGAGAAGGGTTAGGCCACGTCTGAACAAGTAAGAGAATTAGGAAAAATATCGATAGATAACGAAAATACTAAACAATGTAAATAATAAATATATTAGATGTTTAATTTATTAGGTGTGTAAATGGTTATCCTAATATTAAGATTTATGTGGGTAATTTGGAGTGTAATGTATTTTTATTCTATTGGGCTAATTTTAGAATACATTATTCATATTATTTATAAAAATTATTATTTATCTAACAAAGTCCAGAGAATTAATATGTTATCCAATAGCATTTGTCCTCCCTCTCTGTACAGAAGTCTCGGAGAAAAATTTTTTAAAAAAGGCCAAATAATACATTTTTTTAAATAAATAAAATAATTATCAATATATGCAAACGTAAAAAAATTTACGTTTTTATTCTATCTAATAATTTACTGATAGAAGAGTTCAAAATGAAAAATTAACAGTGGCATTAAGGACTTTATCAATATCCGAGTTCAACCCATATGGCCATATGCACAACTTTCCTACTTTTAAACTTGTGTTCCCTACAAAACTCGACACTTCTATATGTATTATAATCATCTCCTACAATGTTGAAGAGATTATCCTCCTGCATCGCTTCAAAGCCCCAATGTAATACTGACAGAATATATGATAAATATGAAATAGGCAGCTGGACCAATGAGGAACCAGGTTGGTCCATCAATCAGAGTGCCCGACACAAACTCATCCTTATTATTATTGTTAATGGGTGTGTTGCTGATATGAAATAAGAGAGAAACAAAAAAGATAAAGGATAGAAGTTGAATAAAAAAGATAAATTGTATTTGAAAGAAAAAATAAAAAAGATAGATTGAAATTGAATAAAAAGAGAATTATTCTTGTTAGCATAAAAATTTGATATTATGAACAATTTAACTATAGTGAAATAGAATGTCGTTTGACCCATATAAATAATAGAGCAAATGATATGTAAGTCGAAATGTCATAATACATAGGTTGTTCTATGAAAAATATTAGCACAAAGGTTCGACTTATCATAGAAGAAGAGTTGAGTTAGTAGCTTCAAAAATCGAAATGAGATAATCACATGTGATATTATCTAGAAGTGTTACACATAACGTGGGATTTCGAGATCAAGGTAAGAGAGGATGTGGGATGTCAGACATGGGAGTAGTCAAGATTCTTTATAGTTAAGATAAGGTCATAGGTCATGAAAATCCAGAGAAAGAAGGGGAAGCTAGATCGTGTCTACAGTTTACTTCTTGTGGTCTATAAATAAGAAAAGTTCAGAAAAATTCAGAGATTTCAATCAAAACACTTCACAGTCACAAAATTTTGCAAAAATTTTCAGTCTTAGCAATACAACAAAAGATTATAGAATGCAAGTATAAATGAGTTTCTAGAGTCAATTTTCTTTCTTTGTTCATTTTATTGTTTTTTTTCTTTTCCAACATTTAGTTTTTTTTTTCTTTTTATTCAATTATTTAATTTCTCTTAATCTCAATTTAATTCTGTTTGTTTCTTTTTTGTTGCTTTAATTTAGTTATTTGCTCTGACAGCTCTGGCAACTGAGCTTGGCGGTGATAGCAACCACCGCAACAGCACCTTCCGTCGCGACCTTCTCCCTCGGAGTTTCTCTCTCGTCGCACCTTTATCCTTTTTCTTAGCTTAGTTCGGCAACGGACTCAACTGCACTAGCGATGGCGAAGGTCTTCCACGCCTGCGATAGACACGACGGTGGCGTGGAACTATCTTTTCCTCCCTCTTCTCTGTCGCGTGCCTCCTTCTCTTCTTTTCGGTCCTCTACCTATCCAGCCACGACGACGACGACGATGGCGGCGGAGTCCTAGCCATTGTCGTCCTCTCTTTTCTTTTCCTCTTCTTCTCTTCTCCCTTTCTTCCTTCCTTCAATTACTCTCTCTCTGATCAGTGTTGTGTGTGTGATGGCATTGCAGAGAGATGATGAGGGAGTGTGTGTTAATAAAAATGACGATTAATTTAGGTATTTTGATAAAATTGGAGGGTAGGGTAGTAATTGAAAACTAAATGTAATCCATTAAAATTATTTCAAGAACATTATTTATTTATCATCTTACTAATTAGTTTCAAATAAGTACTCTAATTTAAAATTAGAGATAATGTAATTAATTTTCTTTTAGTTCATAATATTAACTAAACTCAATTTATCAAAACTTGATTTAATTAAAAAATAATTTGTAATAGAACTTCTGAAAATTCGGGGTCTTACACCAAAGGCATGCACCTATTCAAAGAGTCCTCGCCTTTGACTTATATTCTATAGTCAAGTCATGGCCATTCAAAGGATGGACTCTCGACTTAATAGGAATGATTCACCCTCCTTCGACTAAGGGGCATAAGTTTATCTTGGTGATAGTCGACTACTTTACAAAACGGGTGGAAGCTGTGTGCCCATGAAAGAGGTTACCCAAGCTAAGATAATCGACTTTATTGAGGAGTCGATTATTCATAGATTCGTCATTCTCTAGACTTTGACCACAGATCAAGGGAACAAGTTTACAGGTCGATAAATGAAGGAATTTGTTGAATCACAAGGTATTAAAATAATATATTCGACTTTCTATTATGCACAAGCTAATGGCCAAGTCGAAGCCATTAATAAAATTCTAATAAGTTTAATTAAAAAACATATAGAGAGACAACTTCGAAATTGGCATAATACTCTAAGCCAAGTACTATGGGCATATAGGTGTTCACCTAAAAAGGCCACAAGTTCGACACCTTATGAGCTGGTATATGATCATAAAGTTGTTTTATTACTTGAAATAAATTTGTAAACTATTAGAGTGAAAAAATAAAATGATTTTCCTGTCAAACAATACTGGTCAAGTATGATAGATGAATTAGATCAATCTCGACTAACTGCATTAGATAGAATGATTCGACAGAAAGAACTGATAGCTAAGTCATACAATAAGAAGGTAAAGAATAAAAAATTTGTAGTTGATGACTTGGTTTTAAAAGTGATACTTTCCACTGAGCAAGTTAAAGAAAAATGGTCACCTTTATGGGAATGACCTTTTCAGGTCAAAAAATATTTGATGGCAATGCATATGAGCTAAGAGATATAGAAACCGATAGACAAGTAGGGCATATAAATGGCAAATATCTCAAGTTATACCATTGTTATTAAATCAAAAGATGAATTCTATAAAAGAGAAGTTCATACAAAATATAGTTGAAACATCATTAAAATTACAAAAGACACAAAATCAAAATTCAAACACAATTCTAAACTTAAGTTTCAAGTCTTCTAGTTTTCAACCCAGAGCAACAGAAACTTCAAAGATTTCATCTTGGGCTGTATGGCTAGAGTTACTGCTTCAACGAAGGTAGGACGACTTGAAGTTTAAGAATCATACATTTTCTGGATCTTCTGAAGTCGAAGTGTCAAAGTTGAATTTGTGACAACAACTTTCTCTTTGCTAGCCTTTAACTCAGCTAAATCTTTCCTAAGAACCTCAATTCTCGATGTCAGGATTTGTTTTTAAGTTTGACCCTTTGATAAAACTTATTTGATTTGAGACTTGGCCATATCACATTTCTTCAATTGGGTGTCATGATTGGCCAACGCCTCAATCGACTTCTTCAATTTTTTCTCAGCAACTTCAAACTTAGAGATATGATTATATATATCTTTGATGAAGACCCCTAGAGCTGTATGAACCTCAATGAAAATTTTTTTATCCAAAAATTTAAGAGCATCAAGTAGTTGAACCTTTGAGTTAGCATTATTGTTGATATCTTCTAAAGGTTAATTAAGGCAATTGAGAATTGTGTTCACTTTCTTGACACCTAAAGGATCAAGACCTGGTGGTATTTGAGGTTGGGGAGAAATGACTTTTTCATGGGTCGGTGCCCCTGGCATTAATTTTGGAACTAAGGGCACAAGATTCAGTTATGGATCGGAGGAAGAGAGTACCTTAGTCCCCTCTGAGGAATATACTTGTCAAGCTTCAGATAAAATGTTGGCAAGGTCGAAGTTTAAGTCTTCAAAGTCTAAATCCCTAGTCTCTGGTGTAGGAGGAACATTGAAAGGAGGCTCCAAATCCTGTTCGACAGCAACCTGATTTATGTTTGGGGTGACTATAGAAATGACTGCAGCAATTGTTAAAACAACACCTGACTCTTGATGTGTTTTTGCATCACTTGGCAAAGACATATAGCTCACCTACAAGAGATAGGCAATGAGTGTGAATATGAACAGTTAAAATGAAATATGAAAATGGTAAAGAAATTTACCAATGGAGAATTAGTCGAGCCCTGAGAGGCAGCAGTCGACGGAATGGGCTGTACTGGACTTAGAACGGGAATGGATGGTATAGCCATTGGTCGAGGAACTATGGGAGGAGCAAGTTGAGTTAATTTAGTCTCGATATCGAATGGGTCAACCTCTAGTTCAGAATGACTTTCTGCTTCGACCCGAGACTTGGAGCTTTGCTTCGACTATTTAGATTGAGAATAAAAGAGATAGCAGGAGAGCTATTAAGTATTTATTCAAAACAAACTTTGACTATAAGCTTAAAGGTACTACAAAAATACCTTAGAAGAAATGGTGAGATATGTTCTTTGTACTTTTTTAGGATTTGCACTAAGAAGAATGTCAACAGCCTCACATTTTTTTTAGAAAAGAATGGCTTCACTTGACTTCCCTTGGCCTCTACCTCTCCTGGATTTCGTTTTCTTCGGAGAAGCATCTTCATCTGACTCCTAATTCTCTTCGACTGGCTTGGGGTCAAGAGCATCACCAGAAATTTCTGTAGGCCAAGTAGCTGAAAAATAAAAAATATAATATGAGTAAAAAATGCAATGTTTGAAGTATTAAGGAAACATGGTACCTGGAGGATATCCAGCGATCTTTGTTCGACCATGAATTTTATCGCTGAAGCCCCGGTAATAGACAACACTAGTTATATTTATGCCCAGGGTTTGAGGATCTTTCTTTTGGAGTTGGTAGTTTGGTGCGGATTTTGAGAATATCCACAACTAAACCAGAAAGTTCATTGGGTCGTCCAAGTAATACCTCACGTAAGTGAGGGTCGATCCCACGAGGACTGAGGAACTGAGCAACTATGGTCAACTGATTGGCTTAGTCAGATGAACAGAAAAGTTGGTTTTTTGGGTTTTAAAAGCATTAAACACTAAATCAAGAGTAAAGAAAGCAACAATACGTTTGGAGTAGAAATCAATGAAAGAAATAGTTAAGGTATGAGAGATGTTTACTTTTTCGGATCAAGTTTTCTTACGAACTATTTTAATCATGTAAGATTCATTTGATGGCAAACTGTAATTAACTAAACTCTAATCTCTTAGTGATCTAGTTTCCTCTAACCTTCATCAACCGCCAATCTCTTGGTCACTTGATTCCGATTAGAGGGTTAAGTTCAAATCTAGTTTATGGCCACAAAACCCCTAATTATCCAAGGCTAAACGTATTATATGTCACGTATCCAGATTAGTTCAAGTAATTAGCAATTTAGGAGGAATTTACTTTCAAGCATTGTTCAGATGAGAGACCTCTCCCGAGGGTCACAAGAACGCATCTTGAATAAGGATCATACTCTCGTTCCACTCAGATTCATAAAATTAAGAACGAAAGTAATCCTTGGAACTGAATCAATACATTAATTAAAATAGAAAAGTAATAGTCTTAATCCATAGAAATAAACAGAGCTCCTAACCTTAACCAAGGAGGTTTAGTGGCTCATGGCTTTTAGAGAAAACAAGGGTTCTGAAAAGTGTGAAAGTGCGGAAGTGAGAAGATCTCCCTTCTAAAGGGTGAATCTTTTCCCTTTTATATCTAACCTAATTTGATTTGAAAATAAAATAAAATATTAAATCCTAAAACTAAAAGATATTGTTTGTAAATAAAAATTACAAAAATAAAAGATAAGATAACTAATAAAAGCTAAATCCAGCTAGAGATGTTCCAAGAGGGTGGATTCGGTTCAGGATGCTTGGCACTAAACGCTAGATGGGCGTTTAGCGCCCAGAATGGGTAGAGACGTCCCTGGAATGCTGGCTTGCTAGCGCTAAACACCAGCTTGACGTTTAGTGCCTAAGACAGTTGCTCTAAGTATTTTTCTTTTTGCTCCAAACTTTGCAAAATTGCTTCGAATTTCACCTGAAATTATAAAAATACTAAAACAATTCAAAGTAGCCTCTAAAGAGGATTTTTGCACTAAAATATAATAAAACTTAGTAAATATTACTGAAAATGACTAAAAAATAGAGGAAAAAAGGGTACAAGATGCTCACGTATCACAACACCAAACTTGAACTGTTGCTTGCCCTCAAGTAACTAAAACAATCTAGGTCTGAGAAAGAAGAGAAAAAGGCTTAGGACTTGAGTGTTCATTTAAGCTCATGTCTAGTTACTGAGTGGGGCTAATGACACTCTAACTCTGAATAGGCTTAGCATCCACTATCCTTTGAAGTTCAGAAATATTAATAACCTTCAGTACTAGAACTCAGATGACATTATGGATTTTCTTCTTTAAGCTTTAATTGATCCTTGAACACAGCTTTTTCTTTTCATTTTCTTGGTGCTTTGCACCTTGAGTTTAACCGTGACTCTAAGTGTTTTGTCCTTAAGCTTAACTTTATACAAAAACACCACAAGCACTTAACTGAGGAATTCTTTGAGTTCTAGTTTTTCTTTTAATTTCTCTCAATCAGTGGCGCTCAGAGCCTTTGGCATACTCTATTGCATTTGGACACAACTCTTAGTGTTTTGTTTCAAGGATTACTTGACACATTTCACCACAAGCATATGGTTAGGAAAAACCACTCTTTTGAGTTTTAGATCAATTTTGACCCTCTTAACCATTGATGCACAGAGTCTTGGACCTTTCTTTTTATTTTCTTTCTTATTATTTTATTTTTCTTTTTGCTGCTTATTTTGCTTCAAGGATCAATGTCTTACTAGGTTAGAGAATTCATAATACTTCTCTAAGTTCCTGTACTTCAAAAACCAACATTCTTAACTTCAATATCAAATATGTACTATTTATTCATACATTCAGAGTTAAAGATAATGCGACCACATCAAAGTAACTAGAAAAACTCATAATATAAATAACTCAAGCCTTATGCATTTTACTATTTCTTTTCTTTTTCTTTTGAGTTTTTTTAAGCTCGATGAGCAATACATGAGACATCTTTCAAAATAAATATAAAATAACAAAATAAATAACTAAATTAGCAAGCAATAAAAGACTGCTAGTGATCATGCAAATACTCAAAAAAGTAAATAACAGGGAACAAGATAAAAATACTGAAAACAAGAAATAGGGTAGGCATAAGGTAATGAAATTCAACCACCTCAGTCATGGTGGCTGCTGCTCTCTGCTGAGAATCCACTCCAGCGTTTCAGATCCTCCAACTCACGTCCCTGTCTCTACTGCTCCTCCATCAGCTTGTGGACGATGGTAGATTGGCTCTTATGCTTCTGTTTCAGCTGATCCATAGTAGATATCAATTGTCCAATGGATACCGCCAGCTGAGTCCAGTACTCGTGCAAAGGAAGATAGTGTTCCTCAGGTGATTCAAGATGCTCCTACTGAGGAGGGAGAACTGGCTCCTGAGGTGGTTCTTGTCCAAGTTTTTGAGCATACTCTATACCCCTCCTAATGATCGGTCTATCAACTGCAATAAGAATGTCTCTATCAATCTGGACATTAGCAGCCTCACATAAGCGAAAGATGAGGTGGGGGAAGGATAATCTAGCAGAGGTGAAGGTCTTTGCTGCTATGTTGTATATCTCTAGAGGGATCACATGGTGAACTTTCACCTCATTGCCGAGCATGATGCCGTGACTCATCACAGCTCGGTCCACAGTAATCTCAGATCGGTTACTAGTGGGAAAGATGAAGCGCTGAATGAACTCCAGTCATCCTCTAACAACTGGCTTCAGATCCTGCCTTCCCAGCTGGTATGGCTGGCCCTTAGCATCCTTCCTCCACTGTGCTCCGAGTAGGCATATATCCTTGAGGACTTGATCTAGTCTTTGATTAGCTCTGACTCTTCTAGTGTAGGAGTGAGGGTCATCCTTGGATGGACGCAGCTGAAGTATCTCTCTCACTCTCTCCATACCGAACTGTAGGGTCTTCCCTCGGACTATGGTGCGCCAAGTCTTGAACTCGGGATGCATCCTTGCTATGCTTGTTAATCACCCATAGATTTTTATAGAACTCTCTAACCTTCAGAACTCTAACCTTAGTCACAGGGTTGGTCAGAACTTTTCAACCCCTGCTTCGAATCTGTTCCTGAATCTCCAGATACTCGTTTGGCTTCAAGTCAAACTTCACCTCCGGTATCACTTTCTTTTTGCTGACAATCTTATAATAGTGCTTCTCATGAACCTTAATGTAAAATCGGTTGACCTCATGTGAAATTATAGAGGGAGCCTTTTCTTTCCTCTTCCTTGAAAAGGATTCTCCAACTTTTGATGCTATAAGAAATGTGAAGAAGGTGAAAAGCAGAGCGCCCCAATACCAAACTTAAAGCTTTTGCTCGTCCTTGAGCAAAGAAAAAGATAAGAATGCGAGAAATGAAGTGATGTGGAAAGGTGTGGAGGAGAGGTGTGGTGAAAAGAGAAGAGGAGAATAGTATTTATAGGGGTTAAGGTTCGGTCATGGGGAATGGGTGAAAAGGGCAGTGAATTTTAATTGTTGGAGATATGATATGAAAAGATATGATGGGAATTTGATGAGATATGATATGAAAATGGTTGGAAAAAAGATAAGTTGATGGTTGAGGATGAGTAGTGGGGGAAGAGAGAGAAGGTAGACGGTCAAAAAGTGGTGAGAAAGGGGAAGTGACCGTTTGAAATCTCAATTTACAAATTTTTGGAATTGAACTCCCCTTGCTGGTGATAAATGCCACCTTTGACATTTAGCACCCAAACGGTGAAGACATTATCCCTTTTGTGGTGTGAAACGCCAGTTTTTTTCTTTTTTTTGAAACTAGGACGAGTCAAGTGTGGCACTAAACGCTCAGCTGGCATTTAGCGTCCTTGGTGGGTTGAAAAATGCCTCCTTCATGGGAGTTAACCACCCACCTGGCGTTTAACGCCAGTCTCTGTAATCCTTCCTGGGTGTTAAACACCCTCATGGTGTTTAACGCTAGGTTCTCTGGCTCCCTTCCTGGCGCTAAACGCCATTCCTGCATTTAATGCCCAAGCCCTTCGAAAGCTCCTTACTCCATGGTATTTTGTTCTTCATTCTGAGTCCTCCTGTCCCTGTTCTAAGCACTGTGCATGATCACAAACTAAATTAAAGCTTGAGTATAGCCTTCAACCATAGATTTACAACTCAAAGGGGACCAAAGGGATTGATCGAAGATTCACCTCATCGAATTTCGCTAACGACTAGAGAAAGTGTTTCATACAATTGACCCAGAATTAAGGAAGGGAGGGTGCGGAATTTATAACTCACAAACTAACCGACAAGTGCACCGCGTCGTACCAAGTAATACCTCAGGTGAGTGAGGGTCGATCCCATGAGGATTGATGGATTAAGCAACAATGGTTAAGTGATTTACTTAGTTAGACAAGCAGAAAATAGTGTTTGAGTGTTCAAAAGCATTAAACAGGAACTTCAGAATATCAGAAGACAGGAAATAATTAAGTTGGAAAAACAATATGAAGAAGGCAGTTAAGGTTTCAGAGTTATCTATTTTCCGGATTAACTTTTCTTATTAATTTATTTTAATCATGCAAGATTTAATTCCTGGCAAACTATATGTGACTAGACCCTAATTTCTTAGACCTTTCTAGTCTCCTCTAAAATTTATCAATCACCAATTCCTTGGTCAATTAATTCCAATTAGAGGGTAAAGTTCAAATTCCAGTTTGTATGTCCCAAAAATCCTAATTACCCAAATATAAGAGGATTATATGTCACGTATCCCATTAAGTCCGGATAATTAGAAATTTAGGAGAATATGTTTTCAAGCTGTTGTTCAAGTAAAGAGCTTTTCCAAGTTATACAAGAACTCAATTAGAACAAGGGTCATACTTTTGTTCCACCCAAATTCATAAGATAAAGAACGAAAAAAATTCTTGATATATAAATCAACACATGAATTAAAATAGAAAATAATAGTATCAATCCATACAATAGACAGAGCTCCTAACCTTAACAGTGGAGGTTTAGTTTCTCATTGTTCAAAGAAGAAAAATAAGGATTCAGGTAAACTGTAAAAGTACGGAATGTCAATTGGAATAGAATCCTTGAATCTTTTATATCTAATCCTAATTAATTTAAAATCTAATTTCTAAAATTTAAAATAATATCTTTTTCTATTTTAAAATTTAAATTTAAATTAGAATCAATTAAATAATCCGTGCCTTGTAACGTGGGGACCACTTGGCTTCACTGGATTCGCGCCTAACTTGGCAGAGAGCTGCACCTTACTTGAGTGCCAAAATAGGGCTCAGAAATCGCCCCCAGCGTTTTCTGTATTTTCTGCACGTGGCGCATGTCACGCGTACGCGTCAATCACGCGTACGCGTTGATGGTCTTCTTTGCGTGTCACGCGAACATGTCATGTACGCGCACGCGTCGCTGCACAACTCTCCAAATCACGCGCACGCGTCAGGTACGCACACGCGTTGCTCCTCGCTAATAATCTCCATTAATTCTTGTGCTCCTTTCATTTGTGCAAGCTTCTTCTCCATCAAATCCAGCTAAATGCTACCTAAAATAAACAAAATTGCACGAATCTCAAAGTAGCATCCATAGTGGCTAAAAGATAATTAATTCTTGATTAAACTCAACAATTTAAATGCAAATTCACTAGAAAAAGATAAGAAAGATGCTCACGCATCACAACACCAAACTTGAATTGTTTCTTGTCCTCAAGCAACCAAAACTAATATAGGCTTAGGGTGTGAATTTGCATGAGAATGAGAGTTCGATTAAGCTCCTGTCTCTTCTTATAGTGGGGTTTACAACTGCAATCCTGAATAGTTTTGGCATCTCACTCTCCTTTGAATTAGAGGAACGTCAGTGTCATTCAGAATTAGAATTCAAATCATATTATGAATTCTCTGATCTTTATACTCCATTTTAATCCTTGAACACAACATAATTTTCTTTAATTTATTTTTCTTTGGTGCTTTGCACCTTGAGCCTAGCCGTGACTTTAAATATTTTGTCTCAAGGGTTACTTGACACAGAAACACCACAAGCACTTAATTGGGGAACTCTCTTTAAGTTCTGATTTTTCTTTTAGTTACTCCCAGACAGTGGTGCTCAAAGCCTTTGACATACTCTGTCAAACGCACTTGGTCTCGACTCGAAGTGTTCTGTCTCAAGGATTATTTGAAATAAAAACACCACAAACATATGACTAGGGAAACAACTCTTTGAGCTTTTAATCATGTCTGACCTTCCTAGTCATTGATGCTCAGAGCCTTGGACTTTGCTTTTATAGTTTTTTCTTTTGCTGTTTCTTTTGCTTCAAGGATTACATTTTTGTTTATTTCAGAGAAGTTTTAATAATTTTCTAAATTCCTGTTCCTTATACATCAACATCGTTTGATTCAAATTCAAATATGCATTGTTCAGGTCATGCATTCAAAATCACAAATAATACCACCACATTTAAGTAAATAAGACTACTCTTAAATATAAACTCAATTTCTCATGCAATACATCACTTCTTTTTCTTTTGAATTCAAGTTTAGTGAGCAATACATGAGGCAAATTTTTTTTACTGAAAGTACTAAAGATCATGCAAGCAATCAAAGCAACAGAAAATAGAAGATAACAAAATAAGAACGGAAGAGAAATAGAATGAAAGGAACTCAATCACCTCAGTTATGCTGGTGACCATCTCATTCCTCCATAAAGAACATTCATCTCCCTTTGGTGCTAAACAAAAAAGCCATAAGCGAAGCGTCAACACCAAAGTTAAAGGTTTGCTTGTCCTCAAGTAAAGAAGAACTGAAAATAGAGAGGGACATAAAAGCAATTAGTATGATAAAAGAAGAATAAAATGGGGAAAGAACGAGAGAGAATTAGGATTTGGGAGATAGAGAGAGAATGAAAACAGGGTGGCGCGCTGGGTAAGTGATGCGGCGCGATCGATGCGTACGAGTACAGCACGCGTACGCGTGGGTCGCATGAAGCTCAAGCAACGCGCACGCGTCTGAGACGCGTCCACGTGCTCTTAGTTTGTGCGAATTGCGTGAAGACATCCTCGCGCGCGCACAACTCTCGGGTTGATGCACATGAAGGCTAGATAGACAGATGACGCTTGCGCATCAGGTACGCGCACGTGTGGATGGGGACAAAATGAAAGTGACGCGCACGCATCAGGGACACGTACGCGTGATGAGGATTATGCTTCTATCACAATTCCAGCCCCAAGCCATCACAACTCGCTGGCCAAACACCTATTTACGCTGATTTCCAGGGTCACGCGTACGCGTCAGGGACGCTTACGCGTGGTCTGGCAACTGCGCATGCGACGCGCACACATCATGGATGCGTACGCGTGGAGTTGCTTGTGCGCAGGGCACGTTTCCAGCACCACTCCGACCTATCTCTCGGGTGAATTTTCTTCTTCTTCTATTTTTTTTGAAGTGTTCAGTTCATGTTCTAAAATAGCTACATGATCAGATAAAACTCAATAAAAATCAAATAAATAAGAAAACTACTACTACGAAAATAACTAAGGATACGAAATCATCGAGTTGCCTCCCGACAAGCGCTTCTTTAACGTCACTAGCTTGACGGTCAATTCTGCTAATTCAGTAGATGAGCGGACCTCTGGCGATCAATCTCGCCTCCAAGATAGTGCTTCAACCTCTGGCCATTCGCTGTAAATTTTCTGTCAGAATTCTCTTCCTGTATTTCCACATGACCATATGGTGAAGTTCTGGTAACCACAAACAGTCCTGACCATCGGGATTTCAGCTTCACGGTAGATACCTGACTGCCCAGTAAGCTTTATGCTCCAGCTCAACTGGCAAGTGACAGGCTTTGCCATAGACCAACTGGTAAGGGGACATGCCAATGGGAGTCTTGTACACTGTCCGGTATGCCCAGAGAGCATCATCGAGCTTCCTAGACCAGTTCTTTCTTGAAACACTGACGGTCTTCTCTAGAATCCTCTTGAGTTCCCTGTTGGAAACTTCAACCTGTCCGCTTGTCTGAGGGTGATAGGGGGTTGCCACTTTATGACGGACTCCATATCTATGCAGAAGTGAGTCCAACTGTCTATTACAGAAGTGGCTTCCTCCATCACTAATGAGTGTCCTTGGGACACCAAACCGGATGAAGATATATCTCTGAAGAAAGCTCATTACCACCTTGGCATCATTGGTGGGTAGAGTTACAGCTTCCACCCACTTAGACACATAGTCAACCGCCACTAAAATATAGTTGTTTGAATGTGAGGGTGGGAAAGGTCCCATGAAATCAATTCCCCACACATCAAACAACTCAACCTCAAGAATTCCCTGCTATGGCATTTCATGGTTGGCAGGGAGATTCGTGGCTTTTTCACATCTGTCACAGTGCTTCATGAATGCTCTTGCGTCCCTGAAGAGAGTTGGCCACTAAAACCCGCTTTGAAGGACCTTTGTTGTTGTCCTTTCACCACCAAAGTGGCCTCCATAATCAGAACCATGACAGTGCCAAAGAATCTGCTGTGTTTCTTCATCTGGGACACATTTTCGGATGATACCATCTGAACACCTTTTAAAAAGGTATGGTTCCTCCCAAATGTAGTACTTCGCATCAGTCAATATCTTCTTTACTTATTTCCTGCTGTACTCCTTTTGGATAAAACTCATGACTTTGTAATTTGTAATGTCTGCAAACCATGGAGCCTACTGAATGAGGAACAATTGCTCATCCAAAAATGTCTCAGTCATAGCTGTAGGTGGTTGTACTCCTGCTTCAGGCTCAATTTTGGAGAGATGGTCAGCTACTTGATTTTCTGACCCTTTCCTGTCATTTATCTCAATATCAAACTCCTGAAGGAGTAACACCCATCTGATTAATCTTGGTTTATAATCCTGTTTGGTTAGAAGGTACTTCAAAGCAGCATGATCAGTATAAATAATAACCTTAGAACCAATTAAATAGGACCTAAACTTATCAATAGCATACACAATAGCTAATAATTCTTTTTCTGTAGTTGTGTAATTCTTTTGGGCATCATTTAACACACGACTGGCATAGTAAATAACATGTATAAGCTTACCATGCCTCTGTTCTAAAACAGCTCCTATAGCAAAATCACTGGCATCACACATCAATTCAAATGGTAAATCCCAGTTAGGGGGAGCTATAATAGGAGCAGAGGTAAGGTTTGCTTTCAGAGTTTCAAAAGCATGCAGACATTCAGCATCAAACACAAAAGGAACATCAATAACTAACAGGTTAATCAATGGTTTAGCAATTTTAGAAAAGTCCTTTATAAATCTCCTATAAAATCCTGCATGACCCAAGAAACTCCTGACTGCCTTAACATTAGCTAGTGGTGGTAATTTTTTAATTACCTCCACCTTTGCTCTGTCAATCTCAATCCCTTTACTTGAAATCCGATGCCCAAGAACAATACCTTCTATAACCATAAAATGACATTTTTCCTAATTTAAAACAAGGTTTGATTCTTGACACCATTTCAAGACAAGAGATAAATGGTTAAAGTAGGATTCAAAAGAACTACCAAAAACAGAAAAGTCATCCATAAATACCTCAATGAATTTTTCAACCATATCAGAAAAAATTGAAAGCATACATCTCTGAAAAGTTGCTGGAGCATTACAGAGTCCAAATGGCATTCTCCTGTAGGCAAACACTCTAAAGGGGCATGTGAATGTTGTCTTCTCTTGATCTTGAGGGTCCACTGCAATTTGATTATATCCAGAATATCCATCCAGAAAACAATAAAAAGCATGACCAGTTAACCTCTCAAGCATCTGATCAATGAAAGGCAGGGAGAAGTGATCCTTCCTTGTAGCAATGTTGAGCCTCCTATAGTCTATATACATTCTCCATCCTGTGACTGTCCTTGTAGGAATAAGCTCATTCTTTCCATTCTTGATCACTGTCATCCCTCCTTTCTTGGGAACTACCTGCACAGGACTTACCCAAAGACTGTCAGAAATAGGGTAAATAATACCTACTTCCCATAATTTCGTTACTTCTTTTTGGACCACATCTTTCATTGTTAGATTGAGTCTCCTTTGTGGTTGCACAACTGGTTTAGCATCATCTTCAAGGAGGATCTTGTGCATACACTTGGTTGGACTGATCCCCTTCAAGTCACTAATGGTCCACCCAAGAGCTGTTTTATGGCTCCTAAGCACTGAAATAAGCGCCTCTTCCTCTTCAGACTTCAGGGAAGAGCTAATAATCACCGATATGAATCATTTTCACCCAAGAACTCATATTTTAGAGAAGGAGGTAAATGTTTGAACTCAAGCTTGGGGGCTTCCTCCTCTGCTTTAGGCGTGTGAACCATGGCCTTGTGGGGTGATGAATCATCAACTTCCACTAATTTATACTCAGAAATAGGATCCAGAATGTCATCAAGTACCTCAGCTTTCAGTACCTCTTGAACAAGTGGTTCAATAACATCTATTTTCATACACCCTTCAAAATCATTAGGGTGCTTGACAGCTTCAAAACATTGAGAACCACCTGTTCTTCATTGACCCTCAGGGTCAATTCACCATTTTGCACATCAATCAGAGCTCTACCTATACCTAAAAAGGGTCTACCAAGTATAATAGAGGATTTTACCTCCTCTTCCATGTCTAATATAACAAAATCAACAGAAAAAATAAATGGTCATACTTTAACAAGTAAATCCTCAACAACACCCACAGGTAATTTAATAGAAAGATAAGCAAGTTGAAGAGAAATACGAATGGGTTTTACCTCCTCAATTTGAAGCTTTTTCATCACTAAAAATGGCATCAGATTGATGCTAGCTCCAAGATCACATAAAGCTCTCTGAATGGTAACATCTCCAATAGTGCAAGGAATTACAAAGCTCCTTGGATCTGGCATCTTCTCAGAAAGGTTGTGTTGAATAATGCACTGCATTCCTTGGTTAACACCACTGTTTCTTGTTCCTTCCAATTCCTCTTGTAGGTCAACAATTCTTTCATAAATTTAGCATAGAGAGGCATTTGCTCAAGAGCCTCTGCAAAAGGAATGTTGATCTGTAGCTTCTTGAAGACATCTAAAAATTTAGAGAACTGCTTTTCTTTGGATGCCTTCTGAAGCCTCTGAGGGTATGGCATTTTTGGCTTGTATTCAGGAGACTTTGGCAAGGTAGAATAAGTGTCAAGAGAATCAGGGAATGGGTTGTCTGCACGCTTAGGAGGGGCGTGCTCCACATCTTCCTTCTTCTCCTCTGGAGCTTCTTTTTCAATTAAGTCCTCATTGACCTTGGTCTCAGAGCCAGCTACTTTACCACTTCTTAATTGAATAACCTTACAATATTCTCTTGGGTTCACCACTGTATCACCTGAGAATATACTTGCAGACCTCTCAGGTATTTGCTTGCTTAGTTGGCCCATTTGCACTTTCAAGTTTCTAATGGAGGCTTTGGTTTCCTGCATAAAACTCCTCATCATCTCCCAATTAGAATCTTCTTGGGACTTAGAGTTTGCCTGCTGAGGTGGTTATTGCTGCTGAGACTGAAATTGGTGGTTATTATAATTGTTCTGTTGGAAGCTGCCCAGAGAATTATTGTTGAAATTCTGAGGTCTCTGAGGTTGGTCTCTCCACCCAAAATTTGGGTGATTCCTCTACCTCTGATTGTATGTCTTAAAATATGGGTCATTATTGGGATTTCTAAGACTACTCCCCATATAATTGACATGTTCAGATGAGGATTGAGCATAATCATAATTATTATTTTGCACAAAATTACCTGTCATGTCATAGGAGATCTCTTGAGGTAAATTTTGGGTGTTGATAGCTGAGACTTGCATGTCACCCATGTGTTGAGTAAGTAGACTTATTTGTTGAGACCTGAGCTTGTTCTGAGCAAGAATAGCATTTAGAGCTTTTACTTCCATAACACCCTTCTTCTGAGGAGCCTCAGAGTTCACAGGATTCCTGTTAGATGAGTATAAATATTGGTTGCTAGCAACCACTTCAATAAGCTCAATAGTCTCATCCGGTGTCTTCTTCTTGTGCAGTGAACCACCAGCAGAATTATCTAAACACATCTTAGACATTTCACCCAAACTTTCATAAAAGATATCTAGTTGGGTCTACTTGGAGAACATGTCCAGAGGGCATTGCCTAGTCAGTAGCTTGTATCTCTCCCAAGCTTCATAAAGAGTTTCACCATCCTTCTGCCTGAAGGTCTGAACCTCCACCCTAAGCTTAGTCAGCTTCTTTGGTGGGAAAAAATTAGTAAGAAACTTAGTAACAACCTTGTCCCAAGTATCTAAACTCTCCTTGGGTTGAGAATCCAGCCATAGCTTTACTCCATCGCTCAGAGCAAACGGGAAGAGCATGAGTTTATGCACCTCTGGGTTCACTCCATTTGTCTTCACAGTATCACAAATCTGCAGAAAACTAGAAATAAATTGATTTTGGTCTTCGTGGAGAAGACCATGATACTGGCAGTTTTGTTGCACCAGGGTGACCAATTGTGGCTTCAACTCAAAGTTGTTCGCAGCTATAGGAGGCACCACAATGCTTTTTCCATACAGATCTGCAGTAGGCGCAGAGTAAGACCCAAGTACTCTCCTTTGTTGTTTATTCCCATTCGGATTTGCCACATTGGAATTAACAGCAATGTTAGGGTCCATAGTGGATTCTGTCGCCTTGTAGAGTCTTGCTTGTTGCAACCGCCGCCTGAAAGTTCTTTCAGGTTCAGGAATAAAGTCTAAGAGATGTTCTTTGTCTCTGTTCCTACGCATAAACAAACAGAAGACAATAAAAGATGGAACTCTCTACGTCAAAGTGCAGAGAATTCTCAATGAGGTAACCTGAACTAGGAAACACCAAACTTAATTTCAGAAATTAATAAAAATATTAGTGCTATTAAAATATTTTTTTGAAAATACTTTAACAAAATTTAAATGAAATTAAAACTAAAACGCCTAATCTAAACAATCAAACAACTAATAGTTGTTAATCACTATCAATCCCCGGAAACGGCGCTAAAAATTTGGTGCGGAATTTATAACCCACAAACTAACCGGCAAGTGCACCGGGTCGTACCAAGTAATACCTCAGGTGAGTGAGGGTCGATCCCACGAGGATTGATGGATTAAGCAACAATGGTTAAGTGATTTACTTAGTTAGACAAGCAGAAAATAGTGTTTGAGTGTTCAAAAGCATTAAACAGAAACTTCAGAATATCAGAAGACAGGCAATAATTAAGTTGGAAAAACAATATGAAGAAGGCAGTTAAGGTTTCAGAATTATCTATTTTCCGGATTGACTTTTCTTATTAATTTATTTTAATCATGCAAGATTTAATTCCTGGAAAACTATATGTGACTAAATCCTAATTTCTTAGACCTTTCTAGTCTCCTCTAAAATTCATCAACCGCCAATTCCTTGGTCAATTAATTCCAATTAGAGGGTGAAGTTCAAATTTCAGCTTGTATGCCCCAAAAATTCTAATTACCCAAATATAAGAGGATTATATGTCACGTATTCCGTTAAGTCCAGATAATTAGAAATATAGGAGAATCTGTTTTCAAGTTGTTGTTCAAGTAAAGAGCTTTTCCAAGTTATACAAGAACTCAATTAGAACAAGGGTCATACTTCCGTTCCACCCAAATTCATAAGGTAAAGAACGAAAACAATTCTTGAAATATAAATCAACACATGAATTAAAATAGAAAATAATAGTATCAATCCATACAATAGACAGAGCTCCTAACCTTAATAGTGGAGGTTTAGTTGCTCATAGTTCAAAGAGGAAAAATAAGGATTCAGGTAAACTGTAAAAGTACGGAATGTCAATTGGAATAGAATCTCCGAATCTTTTATATCTAATCCTAATTAATTTAAAATCTAATTTCTAAAATTTAAAATAATATCTTTTCCTATTTTAAAATTTAAATCAGAATCAATTAAATAATCTGCGCCTTGTAACGTGGGGACCACTTAGTTCACTGGATTCGCGTCTAATTTGGCAGAGAGCTGCGCCTTACTTGAGTGCCAAAATGGAGCCCAGAAATCGCCCCTAACGTTTTCTGTGTTTTCTGCACAAGGCGCATTCACGCGTACGCGTCAGTCACGCGTACGGGTTAAGTACGCGCACGCGTCACTGCACAATTCTCCAAATCACGCGCACGCGTGAGGTACGTGCACGCATCGCTCCTCGCTGATCATCTCCTTTAATTCTTGTGCTCCTTCCATTTGTGTAAGCTTCTTCTCCATCAAATCGAACCAAATGCTATCTAAAATAAACAAAATTGTACGAGACTCAAAGTAGCATCCATAGTGGCTAAAAGATAATTAATTCTTGATTAAACTCAACAATTTAAATGCAAATTCACTAGGAAAAAATAAGAAAGATGCTCACGCATCAGGAGGTTGACATACTTTTTGCAGTGGAGCATAATAGCTAATGGCAAATAATTACTTTTTTGGATCTGAATCGATTTAAGACAAAAGATAAAGACATTCATCCATAAGAGTAGAAAAGCTACGTGCTTGCTATCAATAACAGGGTCACCCTCAAAACCCATGTTATATATTTTAAATAAAATTTGACACAAAAGTCGAGTCAAAATTGATGTCGAAAATATTATTTGGGTATTTAGTAGCCTAGCACGCATCCTTCCCATCAGGAGCAATGCCAGTCGAAGTAAAAACTTCTATCAAGGTCGGGCCCATCATTTTGTGAAAAAATAGAAGTTATTAGTAGTTGAGTACCAAAAGTATAAACTAATTCCTAAGAAAGGTGCAGTATAAGACAAGTTGAAAGTGGCTAATTTAAAAGTAGAAACAATTCCTAATGACTTCCCTACAGGTCTGTAGGTCAAAGACAGTCTCGACATCCATCGAGAAGAAAGAGTTAGACTCTTTAGGAGGTGTAGTTTTAAAGATTCAACTAGCAAAATAGGTAGTCCTAACAATTTTGCAAAAAAAATTAAAGAAAGATGTTTGGGGGATATGGAAAGAAAGAGGAGTGCAACGGAAAATCATAGAGTGCAAGTCCAAGTGAGTGAATGTCTAGAATAAATTTTCTTTCTTTGTTCATTTTATTGTTTCGTTTTCTTTTTTGTCATTTAGTATTTTTTTTATTCAGTTATTTAATTTCTCCTAATCTCAATTTAATTCTGCTTGTTTCTTTTTTGTTGTTTTGATTCAGTTATTTGTTTTTCTTTATCGTTGCTTTGCTGTTTTGTTTATTTATTTAAATTTTTTATTTCAATTTACTCATTTTCATTTGTTATTCAATTTCTTTGCATTTTCAACGTTTCGACTTTATTTTTTATTTTTTTTCTTATTTCAATTTCACTTCATTGCCTGCATTGTATTGCACAATTCACTTTCGACACTAACATTAAGTAATTTTCGAGTCGAACCTACTCTTTTTTTAAAGAAGTCGTATCTGCTCTCGGAATTGAGATCTTGCTACAAACTTAATTCGATATTCTGTCAAGGTTACCAAAAATTAAGTAAAACAACTCTATTTTTTTTATCCAATTTCTTTATACAATAAGAAAGAGACTCACTCAACCTAAGTCCTCTACAATCTATAATTTGAAAATTGAATAGAAGAAAATCACTCAATTTTTTACCCAATTTTTTTATACAAGGGAAGAATTCAATCAATTTTATTTGTCCACGTTATAGTATCATCACAAAATCAAAAAGTATTTTGGCACTTTTTTAATTTTTTTTATGGCAGCTACAATAATTTAAAAGATATTTATAACCTTTTACCATATTAAAATAAAAAAATCTTAAACTCACAAATATAAATTTTAATTTAATAACTAAATAAATAAAAAATAAAATACAATAAAATTAAATTAAACATTCTAATATTTAAAAATATAAACTAATATCTATTAAATAATACTTAAACTATTTATATGATGAACATTTAGTCACTCAAAAAAAAATATTATGAACATTTAAAGCTGTAGGTAAGAATTGTTATTAGCGATATACTCCTCGTTCGACTGAGTGCTCTTCCATATGGCCTAACATAATTTGCATACTAGAGATACGGTGTTACTAATGGTGGATCCTCCTGCAGCACATAGTTAGAAGGAACACTCCCCCTATATCATTGAGCTTACCGCAGAGTTCCATTACTTATTGAGTTATAATTTTTCCCCAAACGTCGAACATCAACAGGACATGCTCATCACTTTTAAATCAGAAAATTTTATATCAGAATCATGAGTTTTCCAAAGCTGTTAAAAATATATACTTGACATTTCTAACCTATATCCAACCCAGTGCCTCTGTATTCATCATACGACGAGTGTGCATTAATCATTAATGTAGGAGCTGGAAATTCAAATGAGTCTTGTTCTCACTCTTTCTCATATCTATTTTTATATACATACTAACAAATTTAGATTTGCTACTAATTATTTATAAGACAAAGAAAAGAAGAAGAATGAGAGAAATGTGATGATTTATGTTAAATGGAGCTATTTATATAGAGCTTAATTTTTTTCTTTTATATTTTATTTGCACAATAAATAAGATAATTTCTTTTTAAAAAATATTATTTATCTTATTTTCGGTATATATCTAAGATTTGTAATGTGTGACAAAAACTTAAATTCTCCCAAATTTGCATATTTAGTACTTATTATATTTATTTTCCGAAGGACTTGAATACATGTTTTTATTTTTTGTTTAAAAAAAAGTGACAATTAGATTTTAAAAATTTTGATTTTGGACTAATTATTTTTTTTAAAAAATATTAATTTAATTTTCTACGATAATAAATGGTGAACACGTTATGTCTTTCTATTAATTTATGACGTAAAACTTAACGGTATAGTATTTATATATATCGTTAACTACTATGACGTAATTATTTATGTATGTAGATAACAATTTTTGAAACAAAATTTCACTTGTTTTAGTAAGATTTATGATAAATAAAAAATAATTCATGAAAGTTTTATGAAAATTCAAAAGATAATGAATATTTTACGATCCAAAACTATATTATTTCTAGATTTAATTATTCTATTGGTCTCTATAGTTTTGCGAAATTTTTAATTAGGTCCCTATACTTTTTTTTCTTTTTAATTTGGTCCCTGCACCAAATTTTTTTCAATCAAGTCCCTCTTGACAGTAATTAGTTTAATTTTATAGGGACCCAATTAAAAAAAAGAGTGCAATGACTCAATTAAAAAATATATATAGTGATGTAATTAAAAATTTCGTAAAATTATAACAATCAGAACTAACTACAATGAATAACAAAATATATGGACAACTCTAATTCATTACGCCTTATTCATTAAAGAAAAGACATATATGTTTAGTATTTATATCGTACAGAAGAATTGTTTCTGTTGAACTACTAGTTCTAAGTTGAGGAGGATTTAAGGCTGCGTTTGTTTCTAAGAATAGGACTGGACAAAACAGTGAAAATAAGACAGAATAAGACACTGATTGACACAAAATGTTGTGTTCTTGTATTCTGTTTGATGATAAATTAGAATAAATTATGAAAATTTAATTTATTCTCATTTTTTTTTCATTCAAAAAATTTGTGATAAAAAACATAACAATAAAAAATATAATTATAAAAAATTAACAAAAATAATGAAAGAAAAAATAAAAAATAAGTTGTGTCCTTTATTAGTGTCTCCGTGTCCTTCCTGTTAGGATGAACACAAAATACACTAATTTAATGTCTCTGGATACATTGTTTTTGTCTATATCTCCTCTGCCAAACACGATTTTGTATCTCAGTGTGCCTATCCCAATATCCTGTCTTTATAAATAAACGCAGCCTTATTGTCGCTAGATTCAAAAAATTTGTTTTGATAAAGGGGCATTGTGGGGAGAAGAAGGATGTTATGAGTTGCGAGTTGCGAGTGGGAGGGTTTTGGAGTGTTTGACGGTGACGGTCCCAACGGCAACAAGACCGTGTTCTCATTGCCAGCTCGACTCATACTCCTTGTTTAGATTAGACTTGTTCTTCTCTCAATTCTCATTTTTTGATTTATCATTTCCCATTTCGCTTTTCT
>NC_029774.3:114246598-114246971 GCF_000817695.3 Arachis duranensis | reverse complement strand
TCTTCCTCCTCCGAGTCCTCTATCTATTGTGGCTCATTTCCAAGTTTGATAACAGATGGATAGGTATCAGAGGGTGGAGAAGCCCAAGACGGAGAGTCCTATAAACGACAACGATATACGCATTACAACTCAAGGTAGGATGCGCAATTATATCACCTATGCCACCACTCTCCTCCAGGTATTCTATTATCATTCATGCATCTCAATTTCATCTCAAATATCTTCTCTTTTGTGTTTTCTGCATTTCATTTTTTTTAGCATGCAGGAGAAAGGGTCTGAAGAAATTTCTCTTAAAGCAATGGGCAAAGCTATTAATAAGATTGTAATGATTGCTGAACTCATTAAGGTGTGTTTGTCTCTTCACTTCTGTATT
>NC_029774.3:114228708-114246510 GCF_000817695.3 Arachis duranensis | reverse complement strand
TCTTTCTTTTTTTTTCTCTCTCTCTCTCTCTCTCTCTCTCTCTCTCTCTCTCTCTCTCTCTCTCTCTCTCTCTCTGTTACTATTCTATTCCTTTGATTGCAGAGAAGGATTATCGGTTTGCATCAAAACACTCAAATTGGGTCGACTGATATAACTGATACGTGGGAGCCTCTAGAAGAAGGCCTTCTTCCGTATGCACCTCCTCATTTTATATATTGATATACAAAAATAATACATGCAAACTAAAATTCAGTCATGCAATTAATTATTATATATTTGTGTATAAATATATATAATTTAATTTATTTTTAATATATATTTTATATTTTAATATGTATTCTATTGTAATAGTTAATTTTAATATACACCGGCATAATTGATATACATACTATTATATTCCTGTGTGTGTGCATGCTTGCATGGCATTGATTTTTGGTTTTCCTGCTCAGTTTGGAGACTACTCGCCACGTTTCAATGATCACCATTACTTTGTCAAAGAAAGAATTGGATACATCCTCCATGGGGTACGAACTTGCCTAATGTTGAGTGCCATCACACAGAGGTTTTTAATGTCCCATAATTGCTTTTTCTATTCCTAAAATTAGTGTTGCTTTTTGTCTTTTCTTGGACATAATAAACCTACTTTTCTAAAGGTTTGTTTATATTATTTTCAAGTGCAAGGCATGCCTTTGTAATTTCGTCAAACATTGGTAGAGGTATATATAATTTACTCATCATGTTCTAATGGTTTTCACGCTGTTTCTTCTAATTATTAATTCACTCTCCAATTTTAAATGACCTTCCCAGTAAGAAGGAATATAGGATAGATATGTCGGTAAGCGATAAAAGGTTCAAATTTGTTATATCACAATATGCAATAATCTTCATCTATGTTTGAAATAGTTGAGAAAAGTAGACGAACTTTCTGTATTTCATTTACTTTTGTATTCATAATGTGTTATACCTGATATAAAAATTTAGGCAATATTCTTTGTGTGAGTTGTTATACTGTTTACATGCTTTATTATTTTTTCCACTGCATGCTAAAGTTTGAAGTCTTTTTTCTTATGTAGATACCAGCCTCCTCTTCGAGCTGATCAAGTAAAACCGTTAAATGAATATGACGAGAAAGGAGGTAAACTATAATTCTTCTGGCAATTATTTTGACAGATTAATATGGTTGTTATTCTGACTCGATTCGATTGATACAGAAGGCTCACCAAGGGTGCGAGGAAGAGGACGTGGTGGAAGGGGAAGGGGAAGGGGAAGGGGAAGAGGAAGGGGTAGAGGTATTGCTGACCACTTATTATATTTATTTTTTGATCAGAAGATTCCTTATACTTTTTGTTTTGGTTTCTTGGGGAATATGAAAAATACTTACTTGGACGCAATCTGTTTCACTTAGGAAATTACGATGGAGGTATGAAATACAGTAATGGTTGGGATGGTGGCAGAGGACGAGGCCGTGGAGGCTTTGGTGGGAAGTCAGTAGGGTACTACGATTACAATGAGTATGATGCACAACCAGCAGCCCTTGGTATATTATTTGAATTGCAATTCCATTGTCAGATACAATTTCAATTTATCTCTCTTGAAAATCAAATTCTTATATGGTGTTTGTACAATTATTATCTCATATGTGATTTTCTTTAAAAAATTGTTTTTCCAGGACGTGGACGGGGAAGGGGAAGAGGCCGGGGATATGGTCGCAATAAATTATAGAACAAATGGAGCTGGCCGCGGAGGAGCTGCTTGATCAAGTTTGTGTTTCATAGTATTTACGTGATCCGGTAGAACTGTAGAAGATGGTTGCTCTCTCTGCTATAAGTTGTGTGAGATCTTATATTTGGTTAGTAATGAAGTGTCGTAGCCATGCCCCCTGTAGTTTTGTTTTGGTTCTTGTGTAGCCTCTATATTTTTTGCTAGCTCAAGTAGGTTGTTAGGTTTTTCTTTTGCTTTTTTAGACTTTCTTAAATTATAATTGTAAAATCCTTTGATAGGAATTAGGAATCATAGTGATAAATATGTTTTTTTGGGCCAAGGATTCCTTGCTCCCACTTTTGTGTAGGTTTATCATTAACCACCATAAAAATAATTACAAAATGTACCCCGTTTTTTTTTTTTGAAAAATTTACTAATTAGATTTTGATCCCTTTAATTTTTGTTATTTACACTTTTTTCCTTTATCTTTTAGTTTTAGATTCAGTTCTAGATTCAAAGATAGCTCTGCTAGGGTAACGCGTTTTCTCATCTTCTTCTCTCTGGTTCGCTACCCTCGCCGCCACAACACGCGTCAGACGCCGCCGCTCCCTGCGTCCGCCGCCGCTCCTTGATGACACTGAAATAGGACAACTTTCCTCAACCCCACTTCTTGTTGAGGACGACAAACCCAGCAAGGTATACTTTGTCTGCCTTCTTCTCAGTTCGGTTTGATTCTTTTAGAATAGTCAAGATGATGAATTTTGAATCCTTAGGTTAGATTCATATTTACAAAAGCAATTGCAAATGAATTCCAGGCCAACTTCATAAGTGTCAGGGACCTGCATTGCTTCTGCAGTTGGCCTGGCATTCCAATATCCACACGGTCCAAAATTCATAAATGGACCGAGTCATTTGTTGTCCTGGGAAAAAAAGAAGTCTCAGCTAAAAAGGGTTGAAGGATCTTAGAAATGGTGTTGCTTTGTTAATTAATAGTTGGAGATCATAGAAATGATCTGAAAAAACCAACAAAAAATTTCAAACAGTCCAAAATTGAAGCATGGACTAAGTTTTTTGTTGAAAGGGAAAAAAAAAGATCATAGCCAGTCAAATGGATGGGAGAGCATACATTGCTTTTTTAGTAAAATGGGTTGGATGGTCATACAAATTAGAAATTGTGCTCACAGTGGTTTACCTTAACCGGAATTTCTCCTTTTACTCTAAATCTAAATACATTGGCTTTAATTAGATATCATTATTGTTTGCAGGTACACTACTTAAATCTACTTAGAGTTTTTTTATAAGTTTATTATTATTATTATTACCTAATCAAGCTTTCTCATCATTTGCCTTTTTTATAAGTTTATTATTATTATTATTATTATCTAATCAAGCTTTCTCATCATTTGCCTCCTGTAATGGGTGACAGATATCTGAGGTTGTCAATACTCAATTTCATGAAAGATCTGATAGATATCTGTCGGGAGCACAAAATTGGGGCAATTGGTAAATTTTAAATTGCTTTTGTTACTATATTACCCTATTGGGACCAAATGGACGGATCGTTTGTGCCTAGAAACAACATTGAAGCGGCTATACTTCTTTTAATGATTTTGCTAAGAAAAGTCGCTCTAAATAGAATTGAGTGGGATCCTTCAATTTTGGACCACCTTTCATTTGCTCTATCTGTTTCTGGAGATTTGATGATTTTAGCCAATCAATTGGAAGAATTGCTTCCTGGAACTATCCATCGAAAGGAGAGGTTCCATGCTTTAGCTCTTTGTTATTACGGAGCAGGGAAGAACGTGGAAGCGCTGGATCTTCTTAGAAAACTGCTGAGTAATAGAGAGGACCCAAGACATGTTCCAAGTTTGTTAATGGCTTCTAAGATTTGTTGCGAGAACTTCAGTGTTACAAAAGACCCTGGGGTAAGCTTTGCTCGGATGGCACTTGAGAACTTGGATGGAAGATGTAATCAGTTAGAAAATATGGCCAATTTCTTACTTGGTGTTTCACTTTCTGCATACTCAAAATTGGCCATTTCTGATGCTGAGATGGTTAAGAGACAATCTGAGGCACTTCATACCCTTGAAACTGCCTGCAAATTGAGCAGAATGGAAGACCCTGTTGTATTATACCATCTGAGTTTAGAATACGCTGAGCAACGGAAGTTGGATGCTGCACTTCATTATGCTAAGTGCATTGTAAAACTTGAAGTTGGCTCTAATGTTAAAGGTTGGTTACTGTTATCTAGGGTATTATCCGCACAAAAGCGGTTCTTAGATGCCGAATCTATTATCAATGCTGCTTTGGATCAGACTGGGAAATGGGATCAAGGTGATTTGTTACGAACAAAGGCGAAACTTCAGATCGCTCAGGGCCAGTTAAATAGTGCCATTGAGACATACACTCAGCTTCTTGCTGTTCTTCAAGTTCATAGTAAAAGTTTTGGTTCTCGGAATAAGCTATTTAAGGTTTGTTTTCTTAATTTTTCCAGCCCCAAAATACTTTTTCATAGTCATATTGCTTTAAGGTCCTTACCCTTTTCCATACCATTGGTGACAGGACAAAAGAGATCAGATTAGGAATTTGGAAGTTGAAGTATGGCATGATCTTGCTTATGTATACATCAGCCTTTCACAATGGCGTGACGCAGAGGCCTGCCTTTCAAAATCTCGGGCCATCAAACTATACTCTTCTACTAGATGTCATGCAATAGGGTAATATAGTAACAAAAGCTTATTTGGGACAAGGATTCTGAACTTAGGAAGGATAATATTTATGCAGATGATGCCACTTTCATTGTCTTGTAATGGTCGAATTGCTTATTAATATACAGATCAAACCTGTTCTCACTTCTCATTTCACTTTTATATATATTGCACTCACCTTTTCTGTTTTTTAATAAGAAAATAGAAACACATTTTCTTCTCTGTATATATCATCATTATTTACAGAAATAAAATATATAGGTTATGAATAATTTATATTAACCGATAAAGTAAAGGAAATTAGTAATATAGAATTGTAATATATAGAAAGATAAATTAGTGTAAAAACTAATGAAACACAGCTTAGTAATTTGTCTTTCAAAAAAAATATTAAAAATATCTAAAAAGAGAATTCCTCATTTTTAAATGTCTTCATGCTCTGCTTCCACCTTGGTCCTATATTGCCAAGCATTTTCTTGTATTACGAGACACAAATCGTTGTACTCCTCTAAAACCAGATCCACAGCAAGTCTCATTCGTGTGGAGTCGTTGATTTGCTTAGAGCACCAACAATATAATTCTAATTAGAAGTGTGTTGAAAAACTTATGTTAAAAATACTTTCTTATAAATATGACCTGAATGTTGAAGTCATCTTGTAAAGTACATTCTCTCATCCAACCGGTCACCCAAACTCCGCTATCATTCCTATGATAAAAAGCATTCAACAAACAGTTATTATATACATATAAGATATAATCTATTGAACGAGTTATGATATTTTAAAAAAAAAATTAATATTAGACTTACGATCTATTTTTTTGAGTGGGTAGGCCAAAAGGTGTCATAGGCCAAAAAGTGGAGCAATCTACAACTTTAGACTTATCATCCTCAAAAATATGATCATCTAACATCGCTTCTAAATAAGTTGCCTGTACAAGAGTGAATTCATAACAAAAAAAAGAAGAATGAATTGTAAATGATTTAAATTGACTAGGAGTACTAGTTACAACAAATAGTTATTTAAATTGTTAAGTTGTTAAGTGATTCTAAATCATTGAGTACTGATTTAGAACAAATAATTACCACTTTAATTGCGTTCCTTTTGCGTTGTTGATGTTTTTCGACAGAAGGCAGTGAATCCAATATGATTAGGCGACGACTCGTAAAGTCAACAATAACCAAATACCAATGTAGTTCCTCACAGATAGGGATAAACACCTGTGATAAACCTTAAACCATTATAAACACTAAAAACAGATAATAGTACATTAATGAAAAACAAATTGGTCACTCGTACCCTAATGACGTGGCTAATTTTCAGTGACATATATGCTCCAAGAAAATCAAAGATAACCTCTGCCGGTGTATATTTGTCGCTTAAAGCATATCGCTGCATACAAATAAATATTGTTAAATGAAAATATGCTTTCAATTTAACAACTATTTTTGAACTGCTAATTTAATTATACACTTTACCATGTGAGTACATAGCACAGGTTAGTCTAGAAAAAAAACTTCTTTTAAATTAGTATATCCAATCAAACTATTAGACCAAAATATTAACTAAGAATTTCTTTATATTATAGGGATAACTTTACTGTAAAATGTGTAGGCATGAACCAGCAAATTGGATCCTCATTCCTACGTCGAAATATACGTGTCATCATAAGTGCCACCAGGTTTATAACCTACAATATATTACAATTATATGTAAAACATGTTTATTGGTAAATAGGGGCTTAAAAATATATTTACAAGAAAAAAAATAATATGCATTTACTCGTGATTCGACACATCTCTCTGGGACAAGACATCTAAAGGTACTTCTGTAACCCTTTTCATCTGAGATTACCAACTCTTCAGAACTGCCAAATTCATAAAGTGGTTAGCTGGGAGAAGCATAGAATTTTTACACTATTACATTATACACATAATCATTAACCACACGTACGGATCTAACGTATCCGAAAAAATATAGGCTGCAACAGCTACTTGAGATTCGGTTAACATCATCGAAGCAGTAGGCTCAAATGCAACAAGTGTCGACCACTGAAGATGAAAAAAATAGTTTCAAGGTTACACTAAAAAAAAAATAAACGAAAGAAGAAAAAAATTAAAGTTACCTTTGGCAGTACAGCTCCTACTCTAACATGTGATTGTCCATTAGGTGGAGTTGTAGCTTCACGAGTAATATCCAAGTGGAATAACTTCTTGGGTTGAATTGGCATGATACCAGTAAGATCACTAGTTTTTGTACTTTCCGAAGAATGCACAACTACAGTAGAGTCCAACATGGAACTACTATTTGTGGAAGTTTTCTGTTGCCCAATGATCAAATCAATTTTTTGGTGTAGAACATGAATGACCGATTCTAAATTTTCTATCCTTTTTATTATATCGTTAAACATACTCTTGAACTGCATATTTTTCGGTGGAGCCATCTTCTACTACTCACTCAGATAGTAGTATTTTGTCTTGTACGGTATCATATAACCCCTTAGGATGAATATATAGCAAATTCGGTTATAAAAGATAAGATAAGATAAACATAATACAAATTTTAAGATATTTTATTTTTATCTTTTTTTTAAAAGTTATCTAATTAGAGTAAGAAGATAAGAAGTTAAGAATAATAAAATTGCATAAAAAAATCTAATATTATCTTTTTCAAAAAGATAATATTAGAATTATAAAACAAGAATTTACTATTAATTTAATACAAGATAAAGGCAGGTTGTAATGTATGCCGTGGAAACTATTTTAAGTTTGGGTATATATTTTTTTTTAATTTAAAGTATAATGACAATTTTTTGTTATCAAATTTAATTTTAAATTTTAAAAGAGAATTAGCTGTGTGAAACATTATCTTAGACCTATATATAAACGCTCAAGCATTGAACACTATTAACTATTTCTACTAAAATTAAATTACAATCTAATAGAGCAATGAAAGAAAAAGTAGTAGACGATCACATTGGATCTTCTTCGATGAAAATTATTGAAAATTCTCCGTTGAAACAAATACTACATGCCATAGAGGTAATATATCCAACTCATGATAATATTCCAATGTTATTTGTGATAATATTGCAATGTTATTTAATTATACCAATGCTAATTTTATATTTTATAATGTAGTCTTTATCCAAGAGAGTTGATGAGATGGAGAAGGCAATGTGGATGGCGAAGAAGTCACTTGATAGATTAACTGCCCTTCAATGTAAAACGGATGAGAAGCATGAGAAATTCGACAATACGGACCTATATGAGATGAAGAATAAACCCTGTGATGATATAATGAAGAAAAACTCTAGCCCGTTGCAAGTAAAGTCTGAATATTCTGTGTTCACAGATTTATCCGACGAGAATAAGGACGTTGAGATTTTGCACAATCTGCCATCATCGTTCTACAAAGTCATGCAAACATGCCTGGATGGAGAAGAAAAATCGAAGCCAAAGTCAAGATTCGGTATTCATAGAAATAGCAAAACTAATAAAACTGTGCAAGAATTTCCGAGTACGTTTCTAAGGCAAAAGGATAAATTGGCAAGATTTAATAATCCACCATCTATCCAAAATATGGCATTTGCACGACCAGCTAAAATGCCAAAACTTGAGCACAAAGGTCAACTATCAAGCAAGATGGCGGAAACAAGAGTACGCAAAGGGCCTTTAACTTTCACCGTAGACAAAGAACGGTTAACGACCGCTACGAAACAAAAAAAAAAGGCTTTCAAGAACACTTCTATTCCAAAGGTATTTGATTTAGTTTAAAAAAAAACTATTGGCATAGTATTCAAATACGTATATTGTGGATAACCTTTACGTTTTGTGCAGAATCTTAACTGTTCATTCAAACCACCACAAGATATGAGGTTGAGTGAGGATTTGGTCAACATGGCTATGTACATCTTTGCTACTGATAATGATATAGCGTGAGCATTTTTTTTAATCTTTTATTTTTAATTTTAGTTCTCTCCGTGGCTAACGTGTTTGCTTTGTGTTAGAGAGGATTTGGTTCATATTCACGATACAACTGCAACTAGAGAAGATCTGTTCTGTCTCGTACCTGGAAAGCAAGTGTCTGAACTGGTAATAAAGTTGATGGCATTGAAGATAACATCAAATATTAGCATGACCAAATTAAAAAATGTTTGGTCCCTTCCATCATCATTTGCGGTAAGTCAAAATCTTGATTTTCTGGATATTAACTAAGTAAAATAAATAACCATTGTGTTCAAACATTCCCAGGATGACGTTACGTTACATATGGAAGATCATGACCTACTAGAAAAATATGCACATTATATGCCACCAACCCGTGACCTTCAATTTGTAAGTTCTCATTAATTATTGGAATATTTTTATTATAATAAAAAGTACTCAAACTTGTACTTATACATATTACATCGTATTTGTTATACAGATATATGTCCCAATCAAGGATAATGATCACTAGTATCTAATGGTAATGAGCATCCCTGACAAAATACTTTATCATTTAGACTCTCACTGTAAGGTTGAAGATGATGAACCACGCAAGCATCATATTAGAAATATAGTAAGTTCTCCTACTATAGAAACAAAGTTAATAATAACATTACCTCAAATAATAAAGCACACTATTCTTATTACAGGGAGTGGCTCTTTCTGAAATAATATTTTCAGAGAAGTATGCAAAATGTGGTATACAAGAAATAGTGAGTTTTGAGGGTTGGGAAGTCCGTAAAGCAATAGGTATTCCTAGGTGCTCAAATAGGTAATTATTCAAATTGTTGGTTATTTAATTTAATATTATATATATACTGTTTTCAACTTCCTTATGTTGTATTGTATGATACGTTTTTACACAGCAATGATTCAGCTGTATGGGTTATGCAGTGGATGGATGTGCAACAGGAATTCACTCCTGTGGTCCTTCCAAAGGCAACTTTTAACATAGACAATTTCCCTCTTTAATTACACTAATACATGTGTTAACGTTTGGTAAAATAAATTATAGCTGCATGAGGAAAGGAGTAGAATGTATTTAGCATTGAATTTCGTCACCGGAGATTGGAATAAAATACAGTCAGATGTTAACGAGAGGTTTCAGTTATGGTGGCTGATGATACACCCATAACATCTTTATTTAAATTGAAAAAAATTATTTATGTCTTCTTGTTAGACTTACTAAGATAGACGAATTTATTTATTAGATATATTTTATTACTCTTGTTGTGTATTACTTTTTCCTTCTCCTGTTAAGAACTTATAAAAAGAATTGGAATGCTTTAGCTATTTTTTATCTTTTTTTATATTTATCTCCCAGCGTTAATTTTATTGAAAGCACCTTTAGACATGCACCGAATTCATTGGGCTGATGCCCTTGTTATAGGATTTGAGAATAATAAAAACTATTAGATAAATTTCTCTTATCAAAATTGTTAACAATTTAATGAGTTGCATCGCAACACTGGTACTTGATTGTGTATTAAGAGAATGATCCGACTGCTTTCAAGTGCGCGGTTGTACTTATAATGCAAGAAGAACTAAATCTTTTTATAAGGAAATAAATATATTTTTAATTATTTTTTTATTTAACTTTTATAATCTTTATCTTGATAAATTTTATTTCTCTTGTGTTTTTTAATAATTAAATCTTTTTAACGATCCTTTACAATAATTTTTCTTAACTTTTTAATGTGAAATATAAAAATATTTGACTATTTTAGTGTTTCATATAGTTGTGATAGTAGCACAAAACATCATTTCAGTTTTATAAAAAAAATTAATTATAAAAAAGCAAAACATCACTGACAATTTGTAACAAAAAATATTATTTTATAAATGAAAGTAGCAATGTTTAACATATAGTTTGGTTTATTATAAAGAATTTCACACCTAATAATACAATATAAAAAAGAAAAAAATCGGTATATTTTATCAAGTCCGAAAAATAAAAAAAGTGGTATAATTCATAAATAAATGTTATGAAACAACATTTTTCAAATATATTTATGATTAGACTATTTTTGACAAAGGTTATTTATCATTTTAAAATTTCTTTTTAGAATTTGTTTTTGGTGGTTAACTCTATTTTGTTTAGTGTAAAGAATAAAAAATTGTTTTCAAAGTTATTTGATGTCATAGAAAAATGGTCAAATAGATTAGAAGTGTCACATTTTTTATGAACTGATTTCATGCCATAAATATGTTTGGAAATTAGGATGATGTTACTTATAATATTTGATGGATTGAGTTGATATTACAAATTTTTCGAGAATTAAACTGACATTACATATATTTTTGAGAAACTAAATACTTTAGATTATAACTTATTAATCTATGGAATAAACATAATTTCATTTTTTGACATAGATTTACAAAGGGAGCTTAAATCTTAATTAACAATGTACCTTAAAAAATAATTACACTTTTAAAAAAATGCAAACCTATACTAGCCAATGACACCAGTGTTTGGTTCAGTTTTTTTTTTTAATTTATTTATCAAAGACAGAAGTTTACTCATTGAGAAGAAAATTAATAATCAAAGGTTTTTGGTTGACAGCCAGCTGAGCTGGTAGTTGGTGATTTGTGTTTTTATCTTTCATGAATGTCTTACAATATCCATGTTTAATATTTTAGGGTTCTGGGTCTTTAATGCTGCTTAGATGTATATTTCATATAATATTATATTATATGAACTATTATTTTAAAGTTATATCAGTGTTGTTCACTTGTTTGATCCTAATTATACAATACCTTATAAAAACTTTTTGAAATGTTAAAATTGCATTAAGTTAATACCAAAACAAAAGATTACATGAAATCAATTAAAATACCCAAAAAAAATATTACATCACTCTCCGAAATTACCCATTTAAGTCCCCCAATTACCCATTCTAAGTTGGCTACCTTAAGAATCAGCAGTTGAAAAAAGGTAAATGTTCAAAAGGGTCAATTCAACAGTGATAAAAGTTTGAGTATGGCTTCAATGACGTAGCACCTGTTGAAAGATGAACACGAGGAACTCGGAAGTAGCAGTATACATGACTTTGTATAGTTCTTCTATTTCGTTTTCTTCTCTTTCTCAGTGACCCTTGGCTTTTGGTAGAACAATATCTGGCTTAGGATGGTGAAATTTGTATCAACACCAATTGCGGAACCCATTACAACTTCAAAAGAATTAAGGAAACAGTCACAAATACATAATTAAGATACGAATGCAGTACTGCTAAAGAGTTAAATTAAAAGACCACCAAAAACATAAATATTGAAATGAATTTGTTCTAATGTAACACGGTAAAAATTTCAAATGTTCGTTTGATAAAATAACACGAACAGTATAAAAATCGCTTTGATGGAAGTAACAATAATAATGACAGAAAAATTGATTAGTGGGGGTGGAAAAAATAAAGGAAGCAAGGATACCGCTTTTTGGTGCATTTTCTTGGAGGCTTGTGAATACTCTAACTGCAACACATATAAACATAAACATTAATTTGCAAACAAAAACAAACTATAAAGAAAATTTCCAAGATGACATACTGGCTTACCCATTGAACCTGCAGAATTCATCAAAGAAGTTAAGAAGCTGAGCTCCCCTGTACTCCTGTTCTGCTCAGAGCAAAGAAAATAACAAATGAGAATAAGAATGTAGAAACAAGTCTCAACTTAGATAATTGACAAGCATTATAGATTAAACAATACTATGACAAGCGCAGAAGTGTAAAGTGAAAATTATGTCATCAGAGATGAAAACATCCTAGCTTAGAAATAGTAAAAGCATATAGTTTTCTTCAAGCATATGGTTCACCTTGGATCAACAGAAACAACAGTTACTTTTAAGTCATCATTTACTAGAAAACACAAAATCCAGCAGCAACCCACCCAGCGCCTGTTACTTTTAAGTAATCTTCTTACAAGATGATAAAGTTTTGATCCAAGAAAACATCATTTCAGCTACTCAATCTAAAATTCAAAGAAAACCAGTAACAGCAAAAAGTACCCCATGTACCTTAGCCAGAAGGCAAAGAATCGGTTAACATTGTTGCACATATATATACACACACTAGAAAGCAAATCAAAATCAAGTTCCATTTATTTTGACAGATCGGGGATATGATCTCCACATATATCAACCAAGATACCTTTTTTCTTTTTTCATTTCTATGATGGAATAAAAAAGCAAATGCTTCACATTTCTATGATGCCATAACAAGAGTACGAACCTCAACCTTTAGTTATAAACACGAACAACATCAACCATCGCAAAAGCTGCATTTGAATAAGATTAAGTATAATAGAAATAAATTAAAAATTACACCAATCCCAAATCAACTAAAAATTAGAGGATACCAGAAAATTAAAGCATTAACCATACCTTATTACAGCACCTCATTGCTACTGTAGGAAGCACTCTCATCATATACCTATAATATCAGCAATATAATATCATTAGTACTAGCTAATAAGCAGCAAATAAAACTTTGTCATACCTCATTGGTAAAGATACTTACCAATGAGTCATCTTCAATGTTCATGTGGTCATCCGAGTCATTATCAAATGTGTCATTTCCAAAGCCTTCTGACTGTGAGATGCCACGACGAACACGACAAGTTGTTCGATTGTGGCCCTCCATGCCACACTGTCCACATCGATGTTTTCTTTTATTGGACTGTGAAGCCCCCCCTTTTGTCCTACATTTTCTTGGGTCCCTTGGCATGCTATGTCCGAGATCATTGGTTGCGAGACCAGCTCCAGAAGCATCCACTTGCACACCATCTCTTATACTATCTGCATCATTGACACCCCCTTTTTGTGCAACATCTTCCTCCTTAAATTGTTTCAACAAATTCATAGCCATTTCCCGTGTAAAGATAAATCTCTCGTTATCTCGGCAAGCAAAGTTAGCTAGTTGTCTAAACCAATCCATCAAACAACCGTACTGACTTAGCATCAAAGAATCCCAATGAAGCCCGACCGCATTTTGCAAACCCACTTTGGCAGTCTTGGTCCACCGAGACAAGACTAATGACCTTGGCAACTCCTCTATATCTTCATGCACCAAGACGCAAACTATGTGTTCACAAGGTATGCCAAGTGATTCCATTCTCATACATGAACAATTGAATTCCATCTCAATGTCACAACAGAATACACGCCACATCTCATTTGGCGTTTGGTCCAAACCGACAGAGTAAATCACATAAGAGCCAGTTTGCCTCATATTTATTACCTTCATTGATGCAGCCCGTACAAGGATTGGTTGGAACATATGAAATATTGATAGGGTGTAAACATTGGCAGCACTCCTCTCTAACTGTTGAAAACAGGTTTGCATACTGGGTCTCCCATTCACAGAGGCGAGGTCAGCCTGGACCTCTTTCCACCTTATATGGTCGACACAACGATTAAAGTGTTGAATGAACTCAACCAGATTGTACCTTGAGTTGACATACTTTGCAATGATCGAGTTTAATCCCTCGCACCGAGAAGTAGTCCGAAAACCAGCGAACTCTTTCTCAATGGCGAACTTCATTGATAGATCACCATCCGTGATCACCGAAACAGGTGCTTTCCCATTCATTGCCACCTTCAGTTGTTGTAGCAACCACCTGTATGTGTCTTTTTCCTCATCGCAAATTAAAGCAGCAGCAAAGATAATTGTTTGATTGTGATGATTGACACCAGAAAATACCACCAGTGGACACATATATTTATTCCTCTTATAGGTAGCATCAAAAGTCAACACATCACCAAATAATGAGTAGTCGGCCCTGCTGAGACCATCGCACCAGAATAAATTGCGCAAAGTACCATCGGCATCCATGTGATGATTAAAATAGAGAGAAGGGTCATTTGTTGCTTGATCTTCTAGATACTTCAAAGCTGCATATGCATCACCGGGTAATTGGCGCCTCTGCTTTGCTATTTTATTGTACATGTCCCTTTGCGTGAAAGAGAGATACTCGTAGCCACCTGCCTGATTTGCTAATGCCCGATATATCTTCCCAACACTAATCCCACCCTTTTTCATGTTAACCATGTGGCCAATATCAGCCTCGGACATGAATCTATGCCCAGGGAGCAATCCAGTCAACCTAGGATCCAGAAGCGGATGATTGTGTTCATCAGAAAAATAAGAAATAAACCAACGACCGCTAGGTGCATCTACACGAATCTCCATCATTGCACTGCAGCCACACCTTGTCTCAGGTGTAGGTTTTCTCTTAAGGTTTCCAGTGCCGTAATTATTTGGCGGTCTAAATCCTTGACGATGACATACAAAATTCTTCAACTTAAGTGCGCCCGCACGACTCTTTCTAGTCCTGTTCTTCCGAGCACTAAAGCCTCTTGTCCTTGCATATCTATTGTAGAACTCAAATGCAATGTCAACATCAGAAAAGTGAAAATGACATACATCTTCATCCCTGATGTTCCAAAATTCAATCATCCCAATGTCTTCGAGTGAGTCAATGTTATACCCTTCATCGAAGCCGTGATAATCGAACACCGGTTCCACATTTGTGTCGTCATCATCCATATAATCCACGTCAACTTCCTCATGTGTTTCTTCCTCCTGCTCATATTGATCATATGATGTATGCTCGCTATTAACCCCTTCATGAGAAAATTCTTGACCCATAACTTCCTAAACACCAATACACAATTCACAATCTTTTAAAATTGAAATCAAACCAATATGTCAATATTAGGAATCATGGAATTGGACACGAGTTTCATTTATTGTATTAAGGGGAAATGAAGAAGCGTGAATCTAAAATCTAATGGTGAAACTATAAGAGTAAAAACAGAAAGACAAGAACAGTTGGCAATGCCAGCTATGCATGCGGTGGGTGCAAAGAACAAAAAAATATTAAAGAGTATATATCCTCTATCTATCAATCTATCTATATTTCTGATCCCATGTCACAAAATCCCCGTCGCTCGCGGCCACTGAAGAACACATTGTTTCCCCTTTAAGAACCCCGCAAAGTTTGCTTGGCTGCCACCTCAATCCATAGAAACAGATTGCTCGCAAGATTAGATATGCATATGCCCTTCGATGAAATTACCCTATTTTAAACACACTTCTTTCTTTGAGTTGATTGATTGTACCCCCCTTTCCCTAGCCCTTCACTGCATTCACTTTGGACAACTAGTTTTTAAAAATCCAATTTTCAAACCAAATATTTTAACCAAAAATCCACTTTTAAAACCAGTTTTTAGAAATTCAATTTTCAACTAGAATTTGGTTCTTTATAAATCTAATGACAATAGCTAATCTATATAACATTTAATCATTCTCAAAACATCAAAAGAATACCAACAAAAAATCTCTCTAAAATAACAACCACAAAGTATCAAAAGATGGCAAGTTGCCAACAAAATCATCAAACAACCACAACCTTTGAGGAACAAGACAGCAGCAGTGTTTAAATAAAAAATTCATATAAATTATAATTTAGATTTGATCAATCTGAAATTTTATAGGATAAATTATAAATTCATATAAACTAATTATGGAATAATGATCTTCATTCTAATTGTGGACAACAGGTCAACATGAGGCAACGAAGCTTATGGAAATAGATATTCTTTCAAACATTTATTTCGACAGCTACAGCTGAAACTATACTACTGAAATTTTACACTAAAAACATTGGTTTCATCTAAACTTCTAGGGTGCATTCAACATTTCAGGTATCATTATCTAATATCTAAACATAACCTTGGACATTATTCATAAGTTGCTCTAGTTATGCAATACTTATCTTTAGCATGGAAGTTACAATCCACATCCATTTAAAAATTACTATGATATGAACTAACAGATTCAATTAGCCCTCTGTTTCTATTATCATTAACATGAAAAAATAAGTTATAGTGAGCATAAATTCAGCATCCTTCACTATAAATGTGCATTGCTTCAATCTAATAGTCCAGATAAAACAAAAGCAAAACATGGTATAAACTAGCAAGGACAATATTCGATCTCAAGGCCTAAAGATGTGACACAGAGGAAGAAGGAATATGTTATCTCATTCATACCCTGTTTATATAATGTCATTGTCCAACATCCATATATTTCATTAATGGAATCCATTTGTCCACAAAACAAAAGCAAAAAACAAAATTGGTAGATCATTGAATTCTCACAAGACATGAAATGATTTAGTGTTTTACAGATGATGGCATTTGGCATTATTTCAATTCATTGGAAAAACTGAAATAGAAATGCTTAATATTCTTAGTAACTAAAATGCATTGATCGAGAAAATGCAGCTGATATACTTTAATGCTTAGAGGCATAGTCACAATCAATTTCTTAGCCAATGTTCATCTCAATTCATCTTAATTTGGTTCATCAATAATTTGAACCGCCAAAAAGAAACTATATATAAAACATTCGCCACAACATAATCAAGCACAAATCAAACTAATATATCAAACTCAACCAATACAGCTTCATAATTTCAGTTTATATATCATATGATTGAGCTTCTAACTACCCTAATCCTTATTCTTAGTAGCTGATTTCTCTTAGTATAATTCTCTTGGTCTTAAATCACAAAGAACCTGGAAATTAATCAACTAATTAACCAAAGTTAATCAAACTAATAACCAGAGTACAAATGAACTAGATATGTCACATATATGGTATACAATAAATCAAGTGCTACGTCATCCTAACCTTTTGATGTTATCAAATAGTGATATGCTAGAGTGAAGACTCAAAGAATCCAGATGAAGTATGATTGACCCTGATTCGTCACCTTTATCCGGGATCCAAATAATGATCAAGCTCCAATTAAGACTGAATACATGAAACATTACAAGAAAAAGAATCCAAAAATGAGAGAATAGACAAGAGAGATTAAAATATAACAATAAAAATGACCATACTGCCAATATAAAATTGAGCATGAAGTGCATTCATAGGAGCACAGAAAACATAACTATAAAAATTTCAATATTCTTCCCATGCTGTAAACAAATTTGAAAAGAATATAAAAAGAAAAAGATTATATGTTAATTTTGCAGCCAACAAGAATGGAAATGACGAACTAATCAACTAGAAAACTAAGTCTCATAAATAAAACTACATTAGAGTATACATAAACATTGATATAAACATTGATCCTTTTTATCCATAGGATTCAGACACCTTAGATTGTTCAACAAGTTACAAACACTCTTGACTCACCATATGAGAAGCAAGATTTTTTGAGATTTGGTTGAAGGCCTGTGCATTTTGCTCCATGAGTGTACCTATTAGACCTCCAATTGCTGCAAAAAAACATACTGCAAAGTTCAGAGGAGGTTCTTTATGCTTGAACACTAAAGCAAGGAAATGCAGATACACAACATTTTTAGAGGTAAATAAAATGAAAAATAATATGGAA
>NC_029774.3:114227647-114228643 GCF_000817695.3 Arachis duranensis | reverse complement strand
CACTGATGAGGCAACATCGGATGGAGCAGCAGCAAGGCGAGAAGAAGGGCCTGAAACTTTTTCCTGCAAAAGAAACAAAAAAGAGAGAAACTTGAGTTTCCACTGCTACAAAATAAAATTTATGAAAGTATATTCTGTTTACTTCCTTTTTTGTCACACTATTTCTTGGTAATTATATTACTCAACATCTGAAGTTTTCCCTTATTTAACATTCATAAAAATAAGTGAAGAGAAATCACCGTGATAGCTTTTTCCTGCAAAATAATAACAACAATAGCAATGCATGATGCTTGATCTATTTGAAAAAGAGGAAGAAGGTTCTTGCTTTGCAAAGAGACCTACATCAACAGGTATATTCTGCTTTATCCTAAAGTAGTGTTGTATTTACTCTATCTGTTTCAAAATATCTGTCACCTTGAAAACTCAGTAAACTCACAATTCAATGTATCTAGATATATTTAGTATGGATGTACCAAGAGTACTATATATGCTTGTTTGTTCATCTAGAAGGCTACTGTAACTATGCTTATGTTGTGCTTCATAGCAAATGTTTACATGGCCAATCTCAACTATCAATTGCAGATTTCAGAAAGAAAGAAACTAATTTCTTCCATAGACAGTGACAATATTAGTAAACCAGAAGGGGGCAGTATTTCTTATGAACATGGCACCAATGGCAGAAGCCATTCTTCTGAGAACCAAAATGGTAACATTCTAGGCATTTATGGAGGCTTTGATGAATCTAACCTAAGGATTCAAAATTCATCATCTTGACTATTCTAAAAGAATCAAACCGAACTGAGAAGAAGGCAGACAAAGTATACCTTGCTGGGTTTGTCGTCCTCAACAAGAAGTGGGGTTGAGGAAAGTTGTCCTATTTCAGTGTCATCAAGGAGCGGCGGCGGACGCAGGGAGCGGCGGCGGACGATGCGTGTTGTGGCGGCGAGGGTAGGCGAACCAGAGAGAAGAAGATGAGAAAATGGCGTTACCCTAGCA
>NC_029774.3:114206148-114227602 GCF_000817695.3 Arachis duranensis | reverse complement strand
TATCTTTTTTTTAATTTTTAACTTCAATAAAATTGTTCAAAATAATATTTATTAATAGAACTATCTTTATTTTAAAAAATAAGTCACATAATTTAAACAAATATACAAAATTTAAAATAAATAAATAAAGTTAATAACTAAAAGAAGAATAAAAACAAAAACAAAAAAAAGTGTTTGAAAATTCTATAATTATTAATTTTATAATAGTAATCACTCTTTTACTTAATAAAAAAAATCTTTGGCCCGGTGGACCGACTCGCCCTGCTCAGCCAAAATCTGCCAATTTAGCGGTGCAGGTTTGGCAAATTTTTTTAATTTGGTGGGCTCTAAATTCTAACCTGACCCGTCTTTTTTAGCGGGTTTAGCGGGTCGGCCCGACAGATTCAACCCATTTTATCTTTTCTGACGAAAATAATCTAACAGTGTCAAATATTGTGTGATTTTACTATTTGATTAGTTAACCATTATATATTGGTGAATTCTACCCAATCCCCTCTAAAATAACATGTAAGTTACCCTTCATGATGTGTTACATTCTAATTGGTCATTATCTTAATCATGGTTAGATTATTTTATAATTACTATTTGAGATGGGTAATAGTATGATTATCAAAAACTTCATTCCCGTTGAAGTATCCTTCCAACTCCTCCATTCTTTCTTCATCACGTAGCTTCAAATCCTTCCAAGCATGTCGTGGACGCTTGTGAAGCGACAGTCGTCATCTACTGCTCTATTACGCAATTTCTTCTCTTTCTTCAGTGCTCTATTACGCAATTTCTTCTCTTTCTTCAGTGCATCATTCTTAACGACGTCGTTGAATTTCCTTCTTCCGTAACTTTGCCGTCCTTCCCAACATGGCCAGCGCGAACGTCATCTCCTGGTCCTCTCACTCAATCCCTCTTTTTGTCTTAGAATGATTAGTTTGGTTATTAAATTTTGTCATTAAAAAATATATCTTTATTTAATTACATGATGGAACATACATTCATATGTAAAATATAATATAATAAAATAAATCTATTTAGAGTATTTAAAAATATAATTAAAATCAGGAATATACAAATATAATAATAAAATTTGTACTCTAAACAAGTAAACATTTCTTTTATCATACATGAATTATTTAAAAAAATAAATAAACTGTTAAAATTAATAACACAAGTTTAAAATGATAAAATTTGACTTTCTCACAAATATTTTTTTATAGTATTTTATTCTTTTAATTTTTAATTTATTAGTACTTTATTATTTAATTAATGATTAAACAAATTATTTTGATGAGAAATCATTTTTTGTATAATCTTAAAGAAGAGACCAATATAACAGTTTAAAAATTAATGTAAAAATGATATTTTAAATAAAAAATAGTTAATATTATAGTTTTTAAACTTTAAGATAATACAAAAAATAATTTCTCATAAAAATATTTTTTTAATTATTAATTAAATAATAAAATACTAATAAATTGAAAATTAAAAGAATAAAAATACTATAAAAAGAATACGGTAAAAAATTGGATTTTATCATTTTAAATTTGTATTATTAATTTTAATAATATATTTATTTTTAAATAATTTATGTATGATAAACAAATATGTTTACTTGTTTAGAATACAAATTTATTATTATATTTATATGTTCACGATTTTAATTATACTTTTAAGTATTCTAAATAGATTTATTTTATTATATTATATTTTACCTATCAATATATATTTCATCATGTAATTAAATAAAAATATATTTTTTAATGAAAAAATTTAATAACTAAACTAACCATTAATTATGTTGGTAAGAAGTGATCCACTGCAGAAAAAAGGATAGAGTGAAGACGACTGGAGATAACGATGACGGGGAAGAACAGGCATTTCAACAACGTCGTTAAGGAATGATCCATTGAAGAAAGAGATTGCGTGAGAAGGCAGTAGATCGCAACGACTTCGGCGTTGCTTCTTGTCACCACCGCGGCGACGACGATGTTTGAAAGGACCGAAGTTACATGATGAAAAAAGAATGGAGGAGTGAAGATATGCTTCAATTAATGGGAGTGAAGTTTTAATATTTTAAGAAATTATATCATTACCCATCTCAAACCATAAATTACAAAATAATCTAACTATATTTAAGATACTGACCAATTAGAGTGTAACACATCATGAAGGATAACTTACATGTTGTTTTAGAGGGGTTGAATAGAATTCACCTATATATATATATATATTATGTAGTGTGCTATATGGTACTTTAATCTTACTGAATTTAGTATTGGACTCAGAGGGTACTTGTAATATAATGATACAATTATAAACAACTTTACTAATCACTGCCACATTCTCACTACTACGAACTAAAATTCTCTATTCAATTGAAGTCACTTTCTCTCTCTAGAATCTCCATGGCTGCATTGACGCTAGTAGCTACATTGTTGGTGAGCTCAGATGTGGCTCAGTCTCCATTGTACGACTAAGATGCCGGTAGTAACTTCCTCGAAGAAGAGTTTGCATCCTCAGTCAGATTTTCCTTTCACAACTTCTCCATTGGTATCTCCTCCTTCTCCTGTCGAAAACGGCCCATCTCCTTCATCGTTAGCCCGGCTCCTTCCAATCTCACTCCCTCATCCATCTGAGTCATTAATAGAGTTACATTTTATTTTTCATATTATTAATTATTTAATACTACGGAAATTTACATGTATGGTGGACTCTTTGTACTTCATTTTTGGTTGCTCTTTTCTGCCGTCTGAGACGATTCATTCGTTTGATTAATTGTGGATTGGATGATAACTTTTATTATTGTTACAAAAAACAACTCTACAAATCTATAGTTTGTTAAATAAAGTCTACAATCAAGACAAAACATAAAAGGGTTTAGGTCATGATTTTAGATTTTAAAAATAAAGACACAAAAATTAATATTCTTATACTTTGTTTGGTGGTAAATTAAAATAAATTATGAAAGTCTAATTTATTTTTATTTTAATAATAATAATAATAATAATAATAATAATAATAATATGCCTATTTTGGTTAAAAAATTTCGGACTAGACACTTTAATCCCCAACTAAAATTAATTACTTGATTGATCCCTAACAATTAATTCCATCAGTCACTTAGATTCTTGGTTCCGTCAACTCTAATGAAAGATAAAATGGTTCCTGACAACTCTAATAGGAGACAAAATGATCACTGACAACTCTAACAAGGGACAAAATGATCCTTTACCCCTTTATTCAAAAACGACGCTGTTCTTCCCCAATTTTTATCATATCTCGCATAACCCTAACTTTCATACTCTCCTTCTTCACCTTCACGGTCTTCTTTTCCATCTTTTCCTTCCTACTCTTTAGCTCCAAGATTAAGCCATGGTGTAATTGCCACACGTGTTGCACCTATCTCAACATATCATGGACCATACACTTCCTAAATCTCTATGACTGGTACATCCAGCTCCTCTGCACTTCACCCACCAAAAGCATCCACTTTCATGTCCTCGATAACATCGCCTCCAACCCCGACAATGTCTACGACATCCTCAAGACCAAGTTCCACAACTACTCCAAGGGCACGCCTTTCTCCACTCTCCGGCAAGCAATATAGATTGTTAGACATTAGGACATCATGAGAAGATTATCCTTCGACATCATATGCAAATTCTCATTTGAAATAGACATTGAGTGCTTCATTCATTCTTTCCTGGAGTCCAAGTTGGCAGACAGCTTCGACCTTGTATCTAAGCTATCAGTACAACGAGCAATGTCGTCGTTGTTGCTCATATGAAAACTGAAGCAATTACTGAACATTGGTTCGGAGAAGAAGCTAAAGGAAGCAATCAGAGTGGTGGACAATGTGGTCATGGAGATGATAGGGCAGAAGAGGAGGGAGATGGCAACGACGACGACGGGTCTTGACAAAATAGACTTGCTGTCTAGATTAATGGGATCAATCAAAGACGACAAGTAGTTGAGAGACATAGTCATTAATTTCTTGAGTATGAATTGGTTGAGAACAAGTTGAGAATTTTTTTCTTGTGAACATTGAAGTTGTAAAGTGTGCATTGTGTAGCTTGAAGTTACATTGTTAGACTATTAGTGTTATGCGAGATATGATGGAAATTGGGAGAGAACAGTGTCATTTTCGAACAGAGTAGATGAGGGACTATTTTGTCCCATGTTAGAGTTGTCAGGGACTATTTTGTCCTCTGTTAGAGTTGACGGAGTAAAGGACCTAAGTGACTGACGGAGTTAATTGTTAGGGACCAATCGAGTAATTAATTTTAGTTGGAGACTAAAGTGTTTGGCCTGAAATTCTTTGAGAACTAAAATGGGTATATACTCTAATAATAAATATAATTATAAAAATTTAACAAGAATAATAAAAAAAATAAAAAATAAATTGTGTCTTGTAGTATCTCTGTATCCTTTCTAAAAGAGGAATTGAAAACTCTAGAGAACAGTTTTACAGTGAAACCAAGCAGAAAGAAATTAAACAGTAGAGGATTTTTAAATAAAAAAGATTTCTTGAGAAATATAAAAACAATGAATTCTATTGAAGATGTAAAATAAAAAAGGCATGATTTGTCTCGAAACCTCAGTTTGAACCTGCATTTCTGAAACGAACTCAAAGACAATGGTTTAGTTAAAGAATCGGCCACCTGATCTTGAGCGCATATATTAACAACATAGAGAGATTTTTTATTTACTAAATCCCTTAAAAAATGTAAATCCAGCTCAAGGTGTTTATATCTACTATGCAAAACGGAATTTGCAGCCAATAGACAGGCACTCTAATTGTCACAAAAGATGGTTGGTGACATAGTTTGTGGGATTCAAGCTCTACCAGAAACTGCTGGATGGACATGAGCTCAATTTGTGCAGCACACATCGCCCTATATTCTACTTCAATACTGCTCCTTCTCACCCTTTTTTGCTTGTTACTATTTCATGAGATCAGATTGCACCAAAGATAAACACAAAACCCAGTGATTGATTTTTTATTATCTAGATATCCACCCCAATCAGCATCTGAAAATGCCAACAACCTAAAATTAGTAGATTTAGAAAATAATAAGCCATGATCCACTGTACCTTTCACATATCTTAGAATTTAACACCAACTATTGATCTGTACAGTTTGGGATCATGGAAGGTTCCGAGTAATGTGCTAAAAGCTTTGTGGTGGACATCATTGGGGTCGGCATCAAATTCGCAGTCTCCACTTCAGGGGTCGGCATCAAATTCGCAGTCTCCATTTCAGCTCTCTTGAGTAATTCAGATGCATATTTGGTTTGTGAAATGTGGACACTACCTATAAACAAATATGAAGCTTCCAAGCCTAAAAATAACCAAGCTTCCCCATATCCTTTAATGAAAAAATATTGTTCAATTAATAAATTAATTTATCTGATTCTGCAACATTATTACCGATAACAATTATATCATCTACATAAACTAACAAGTAAATCACATTAGAATAAAAAAATCTAACAAACAAAGACACATCAGATCTGGTTTCTTTAAATCAAAACTGTTAAAGAGTAGTAGATAATGTTTTATACCAAGTCCTCGGTGCAGACCATAAATGGCTTTGTTTAGCTTGCACACAGTTGTTCACCCTTTGTAGAGTATCCCTGAGGTTACATCATGTATATTGTCTCATTTAAGGTGCCATTGAGAAAGGTATTATCAAAATAAAACTATCTCAATGGCCAACTTAATGAGACAGCAATAGTTAAGATAACTTTAATGGTGAAAGGTCTTACCACTGGACTATAGATTTGATTATGGTCTATACTTTTCACTTGATGAAAATCCTGTCTAACAAGTCTTGCTTTATACCTCAGAATATCACCATTAGCATTTTTTTTATAGCAAACATCTACTTACTTCTGATAATTGTGGCATTAACTGATAGTTCTGTTAATTCCCATGTCTTGCACTTCTAGAGAGCAGCAAACTCCTTATCCATTGCCTCTCTCCAGTGAAAACATTGTAAAGTTTCAGTCACAGTCCTTGAAATATTGTGCAGTAGATCAGTTTGTTGAATAGTCAAGACTTTTGATTTGAACACTCCAAAATTTAATCTTGTTGTCATCGAATGACCATTTGTTGAAGAAATGGAAGGAAGGCTAGTTTCAATACCACTAATAGGAATCATGTCTGGAGGAGAATTGGTATGAGATGCTAAAGGTGGGTGACATTCTGATATCCTCATTCTCATGAATAAAAGTACTGTCATGAGTGTCCAAGCCTAAGTGAGAAGGAGATGTCATATCGTGCAATGGTCCACTTGTAATTTGTAATTCAGTGTCTAAACCTATACTCAATGACTTTGCAACTTGATTAGATGAGGACATTTATGGTGAAGTTCAATCAATACTGGTAAATGCAAGGGCCTTAAGCTGGCTGCCACTATTTGGATTATTCTTGGAAGAATCATCATTGTCTAGAGTGTTAGAAAATAATTTCTGATATGAAAAAGTATTCTCATAAAACAAAGCATTTCGAGCCATATAAATTTTACCATTTTGTACCATACACTTATAGCCTTTGAAATTTGAATTGCATCCTAAAAATAAACATGGTTCAAATTTGTAATTAAATTTAGTTTTACTATAAGGCCTTCAGAAAGAAGAACACATACATCCAAAGATTTTAAAGAAGCTATAATCTAGTTGATACTTAAAAAGAACCTCGAATGGACTTTTGTTACCAAGAACTGGGGTAGAGAGTCTGTTAATGATATAAACAGAACTAAAAAAGGCATCTTTCCAAAAGTGCATAAGCAAATAAGCTGTAGCTAAGAGAGAGAGACCTACTTATGTAATATGCCTATGCTTCCTCTCAACACTTCCTTGTTGATGATGAATATAGGAGCATGATTTTTTATGACGTATACCTTCAATTACAAGACAATCAGTGAAAGCATGTGACATAAATTTCATTCCCAAATCCATTTGTAAAGCCTTTATTTTCTGTCCAGATTGATTTTCTATGAATGTTTTATAATTCTGATAAGCTACTAAAAATTGAGATTTATTAGTGAGTAAGAAAATGCATGTGTATTTAGAATGTGCATCAACAAAAGAAATGTAATATCTAAATCTACTTCTTGATATTACAAGAGCAGCCCTAGATATCCACAAAGACAAGTTCTAAAGGTGTCATATACACAGTATCATTTAAAGAAAAATATAATCTATGCAATCTTAGCTAAATGACAGATTTCACATACAAGATTAGCAGCAGAATGAAAACTAAAATGCAAAGAACTTTTATTCATAACATCCATTACAGTTTGAAGTGAATCCTGCTAGGGAGATAATGAAAAATTTTGACAATGTGTACAATGGGCTGGTTATTTAACCCAATAGGGATAAATAAAGAAAATTACTTCACAGATACCCGAAATTAAAAAACTCTCATTCAGTTATTTCACATCAAATTTCAAATTTCAAATTTCAAATTTCAAATTTCAAATCCCCCAATTTCAAATTTCAAATTTTCAAAATATCTAGTTAGTTATTTCAAAAAAATAACCATTCTAAATCCTAATTTACCAAAGCATTTCACTCCAATATCCTCTGCTTTCTCAACTAGCTGCCACCCTCACCTTCATTAATAATCATCCCATTTCACCCCTAGTAAAAATAACCATCCACTTAAGGATAAAAATAATCATCTGCATACCTAATGAATTAATATATTTTAATTATATATAACTAAACACAATTCAATCAAAATAATTATCCACATAAGAATTAAAATAATCATCTATATACCTACTAAAAAGACTATCCTAAACTGGCCATTAAAATAGAAAAAGAAGATTAATGAACAAAAGAAGTAACCATGATCAAACTGGCTACAAGGGAGGCTGCACAGTCGGAGGTAAGTGGGCAGTGCGAAAGAGGTTGTCCAGGGCTGGTGTGGGACAATCAGACGTTTGCAAAATAGAAACAACTGCAAAAGCGCTGGACTCCTGAACAGCAGCGGCAGTAATATTGTGGCCGTGAACAAAAGTGGTGGCGGGTGAACGTGGTCATGAGGATGACGAGGATGAATTGGAGGTTATGGTGAGATTAGGAATAATAGTGTGAATGCATTTAAATATTAATTCTAATTTTTAAAATTTTAAAATTTGAATTAAATAATTAATTAATTATCTGATCTTAATTTTCTTTTTACCTCTATTGTACATATTGTACACTAAATTTATTGTCTCCCCATACTTTCTCTTAAGAGAACTATGGTCCAATCGTTTATGCCATAAATCGACGGTGTTATTCTAATTACATTTGGAAACATGAGATCTAGAATTAGATAGGTTATCAGGGATCTGTACTGAGGTATTAGACAAATTTGTCAGTACTCGAAGGTTATCAAAAGAGTAAGTGCCATTTCTAGACATGCCTTGTAGGAGAAGTTTTCTGGTATCCTAATCATGAATAGCACAATAATCAGGCTAAAATTCAAAGTAGACATGGTTATCAGCTGCGAATTTAGAAACACTCGACATTTTTGAGTAATTTATGGTACCAGAAGTAAGTTCTTTACATGAAAAGCAATATTTGTGGAGGAATAAAAAAAATTGAAGAACCAAAATGAGTAATTGGAATACCTGACCCATTACCTACAAAGAGATGATCATTATCCAAAGGATTTGGTGATGTTGTAAGGGAATTTTCTAGATCTGAAGTGACATGATGACTCACTCCTAAGTCCGGTAGCCAAGAAGCTTCACTTACTAAAGAGGAATGGGTAAGATATGCCCTAGGTTGATAAAAATTAGAGGATGGAAGGGGTGGTTGTGTATTACTATATGGAATTTGCATTGGTGTAGAGTTGGTTGTGGAATTAGGCTGAAAAGCAAGATCAAAACGATGGAAGCAGTTCCACACAACATCTCCATGCCTTTCATATAATGGCATTAAGGACGATTTTGGGTATATCCGAAACGTCCTGCACGATTACTGAGGCCACCACGGTGTAGAGGTAGGGAAGGAAGGTCTATGAGAGGAGGGGGCCAGTTCACCAATCAGAGGCCACAATGCCAATTATGTGGAAGAATTGACCATGTAGTTCAGAATTGTTTTCATCACTTTGATGCTCAGTACCGAAATCTGTAACACCCTACCACACAAAGTTTTACGCTTAAGTCGTAAAATAGAGGTGGTGTGGTATTACGACCTCTAAAATAAAATGAGTACATATAATAGCAGGAGAATTATAACATGCTAGGAGCCTTGAAGAATAGAGAAAATAAAAAAAATCGCGAAATAAAAGTGCAACGCTCGAGAAATGAGTTAACTTGCGGGCTAAGAAAGCTACAGCTATCAAGTGTAAAGTAACCCAAAACAGGAACAGAGAGTCAAAGATATAAAATAACGAGCTCCTGACTCAGCCTGCGAAGTCAAGACTGGCCGGAGAATATACACACATATATACATATATATACATATCCAAAACTCAAATGTACATAAACAAAATCATGCCTCTCCATACACCTCTAGGAGGATAAAAAAGAATAAGTTATGTGGAGAGAAAGGTAAGTATATATATATATACATCATAGCATAACAAAATAACTCGGTAACCACTCCGCTTCAAGAGTCCAGACGCCTAACAAGATGCCTCTCAACCTGCATCTGAAAAATAACAACATAGTATGGAATGAGAACCGGAGGTTCTCAGTATGGTAAATGTGCCACACACATAATATATAAGGTCCTGGAAATGGCAGAGGCAATCCTAGAACGCCAACACTCAAATTATAGAGCTTAAAGTATTAAACAGAAGGCATAAAAGGTGGTTTTCTAAGAATATGTAAACCTGATTTAACTTAACCTTAAACCTAAATCTCATATTGCCATTCCTCCATACCTCCATCTCCATCAGGATTTCACAGACAAATAAACAGATAAAGGCAACCACAGGAAGGTTACAAATACTGCAGGTAACAAATATACATTTAGCATGGCAAATACATTTAGGCACACCCAGTTAATGCACAAGCAAGTAGTTCAAATAGTATGCATATGATGCATGCCTGTCCTATGGCTGATGAGGCTCATCTGTCGGTTATCCAGCCAACCGACAAGTCTGAATTGTCATTAGATTGTCCCCCGACATGCATCCCCAAGAGTCTATGCATAACTTTTTCTCAAATAATCAATATTGCTCAATGTGGGTAACATTCCCGAGACTTTATATAGTTCCCAGTCACACTTACGTTGTAGGGTCAACAGAGTATCGAGTTTTCAACCTGGTACACGTGGTGGCAAGCCACGACACTTGATCCATGGAATCTCGTATATCAGATTATTCAAATTCATAAGTCATATAAATAATTCAATTATAATTCATCAACATCCTCATCATTCTCAATCGCATCTCATTCATCATTATACGTCAATCATATTCAATCCTTATCCTTCATTATCACACCTCCCATTTCGTCCATCAATAGTTCCAATTCAAAATATAATTCATTCTTTTCTAAATGAATCAAACTTAAAACATGCTTATTTTCTTAATAACTCTAAATCAAACCATATAACCTTTGAATCTAAATCTTTTTAAATAATCATATAAATAAAGTCTCTAATTTTTATAAAATTTTGGCAGCATCTCTTCTAAAACTCAGACTTTGCCACCCTTTTCGGGTTCAAACCTGCATTCTTTTCAATTCAACATACCCTTCCTTATCATCATAACAATCACCACAATAAATCTACCTCAGATCAATAATTAAACTTGTACAATATTCAAATCCAACAACCAAAATTCAACTAAGAATCATAGTTCACAAATTCTAGACTTTTAACACAAAATACCTCATTGTCATAACAACCTCCACAATAGTTATACCTCAAATCAATAATTCCCCAAATCACTAGTTAATCCACAAGCACCAACCAAATATATTTGACAACAAATTACTAAACATTAATATACACCTGCATTCCAACTTATCCTATGGTCATCTAGTATAAGTTTTCACAGAACATTATATATTAAATGCAAGAAACCTAAACCATACCTTGGTCGATTTCCACGTAACGACCAAAGCAATTTATTCAAAACCAAGGCAGCCCCTTCAAAATTCAACTAATCAGCTTCCTCCAAGTTCCAATATTCACAATTTCAAGTTCCAATTATTTATTCACAACTTAATACACATTTATAACACATATATACCCAATTTAAAACTCAAAGCTCAAATTTAATGAAATTAAAATAAAATTATCGTTTCTTCACCTTACCCAAGCTTCACATAAGCAAGAGCGAATGTTTTCCTCAAGCTAATTAGATCCTAAAACATTAGAAATCAAAGAAATTCAACCTTCCCATTAAAACTTTGAAAATTGGGGGAAAAGAGGGCTGAGAGTGATTAAACAAGTTACCAGTGAAATTGTTCTATCAGAAATGTAGAGCTCGACGCGGTGGACGCGTGGCCGCAAACGGTGCAGCGATCGGAGCTCAGACGAAAAAGTTACGGCGGGTTGAAATTTGCCATAGGGTTTGGGAACGTTTCTCTTCTCCCTGGAGCTTCAGCTGCGTTTCTGCTGAAATGAGGGAGAAGGAAGGCGTGGGTTCATTTAATAGGGCTGGTCCAGTTGAACCGACAGCCCGGTTCGGGTCCGGTTCAACCGATTCAGCCCGTTCGGTTCAATTTTAGACCATTTTCTTTGAAATTGGTGTCAAAGTTCTCGTTTCGATGAGTTCTATCCTAATTTGATATAATTTTCATATTTCTAATCCTTCTTATTAAAAGCTAATTTATTGACTAATTATCTACTAATTTAACCGGGGTTTACAAAATCCTTCCTCCTCCACCTCATCTCAACTACCAATTCCATATGCAAACTCTTTTCCACCACCTCCAGCAACCTCATTTCATCAATCAAAGGCCTACATATCTACATCAACACCAACAAATGATGGAGCTTGGTATGCAGATTCGGGTGCTTCTCATCATATTACAGCTGAGCAAGCTAATTTCTTGAATACCACTGAATCAATTCAAGGCCCTGAGCAGTTATTCGTTGGTAATGGTCAGGGAGTGTCTATCTTAAATTCTAGTTCTACTCTTCTTTATGATAAATCTCAAATTATCTATTTTAAATTAACCAAATTACTTCATGTTCCTACCATTACCCAAAATCTATTAAGTGTCTCACAGTTTGCTGAGGATAACAATGTTTATTTTGAATTTTGGCCTAACTTCTGTTTGATTCATGATCAGGTTACCAGGAAACTTCTCCTACAAGGCAAAGCTGAAGGAGGAATATACTCCTTCAATGATTTAGTGATACCTAAAACTACTGATTTGAATCATACTACAAGACATTACTCTACTGCTAATTTGTCTTCTTTACATAACAAGTGTAATTTTGTTTTTTCAAAGAATAATAATAGTCAGCCACCTACTATAGCATATAACAATAATCCGTCATGTATTCCTTCTACTACTACTGATTGTGTACGTGATAGCAATTTTGCTATAACAAATCATAACTCAATAAAACATGTGCCTAATTCATATTCTTGTATTAATTCTAATTATTCTCCTCCTAATTCTAGCATATCTGAACTCCATACTTTTAATAAGACTAATGACAAAAAATTATTAGATTTTCCTCCTGTAGCCTTTAAGACACAGACCAGTAACTTCAGTGATACTGAATTATGGCACAAGAGACTTGGTCATAGTGCCTTAAGAATTGTATCTCAAGTTATGAATCAATATGGTTTAAGCCTCTGTAGTCAAAATGAACAACATAGAGTGTGTGAATTTTGTACCATAGCAAAGATGCATCAATTGCCATTCCATAATTCTGAACATGTTTACACCACTCCCTTAGAATTAGTTTATATAGATATTTGGGATCCAGCACCATTTACCTCATTTAATGGCTTTAGGTACTACATCAGTTTTTTAGATGCATATAGCAAGTTTACTTGTCTTTAGCTTTTAGTTAACAAAAGTCAAACCTTAGAAGCATTTCAAAAGTACAAAACTTACATAGAAAATCAAACATGATGTAAAATTAAATCCTTACAAAGTGATCATGGGCAAGAGTTCTTATCAAAGTCTTTTAGTTCCTACTTATCAGCTCATGGTATTTTTTATAGAATGTCACGTCCATATACACACCAAAAATAAGGAAGTATTGAGAGAAAACACAGACACATCACTGAAATTGGTCTATCTCTTTTAGCTATAGCTTCTATGCCTTTAATACATTGGGATTCTGCCTTTACCACTGCCGTTCATGTGATCAATAGACTACCGACTCCTATTCTCAAGTCCAAGAGTCCTTTTGAGGTTTTATTTCATAAGAAACCAAATTATTCAAAGTTTAGAGTATATAGTTATGTCTGCTATCCTTTGCTAAGGCCATACAACAACAGAAAATTTGACTATAAATCCCAACTTTGCTTGTTTTTAGGATATGATGCAAACCATAGTGGTTATAAATGTCTTTCCAAAGATGGAAAACTGTATTTGGCAAGAAATGTTATATTTGATGAGTGTGTCTTTTCTTATTATACACTATTTCGTAATTCCTCAACTAACAAATCTCATTCTGCAGAAAGTAGCACTAATTCAACCATCTATAGCCAACACACAAGTCCAACCATAGCACTTTCTAATAGCATACCTATTTTTAGGAAAGAAAATACCTTTACTAACTCTACATTCTCAAATTCAAACACAACTATTTCACCATCAAATGATATACAATCTGGTCCTGGTGCCACCAATCTCATACCATCATCTCCTTCAACAAGTACATCCCTTGATAACCAACACTCAGCCACCACACCTAATCCTTTACCCATTCATCACGAATTCCCATATCTGGATTTGAAATTCATTTACCCTATATAGCAAAAACTTCTCCCCCAACGGTTGAGACCAACAACATTCATCATATGGTGACTAGATCTAAATCTGGAATCACCAAACACCAAATATTTCTGACTACAACAACTAAAGCAATTGATCTGATTAATGAAGTTCCTTCTACAGTACACCAAGTCTTAAAATATAAACATTGGAAAAAGGCTATGGATAGAGAAATGAAAGCTCTTCGGAAATGCAAAACATGGACTCTGACTGAACCATCACAAAATGCCACTATAGTGGGGTGTAGGTGGGTTTTTGCAATTATAAAGAATCAAAATGGTGAAATCCTTAGATACAAAGCAAGACTTGTAGCTAAGGAATTTCACCAAATAGAAGGAATTGACTATGAAGAGGTATACAGCCCTGTAGTGAGGCCTACAACTATTAGAATTATCATCATTATAGCCTTGACACAAGATTGGGTGATGAGACAATTTGATTTTGATAATGCATTTCTTAATGGACATTTAGAAGATTATGTATACATGAAACAACCTGTTGGCTATGCTGTTCAGAACTCTAGCCAGGTTTGCAAATTGCATAAGGCAATCTATGGTCTCAAACAAGCACCAAGGGCTTGGTATAAGACTCTATCCCTAGGGATGACAACGGGTCCCCATGGGGGCGGGGACATGCCCCCGCCTCCAGAAACCATCCTCGTTCCCGCTCCGTCCCCGTGATGGGGAACGGGGGCCCATCGGATATTAGGATATCCGCGGGGTTTGGAGAAATTGAGGGAAAAAATAAGAAAAAATTTAAAAAGAAAAAATTCAGTAAATAATAACAATTTCATAAAAATCTCAGTATTATGATCCAATTTTATAGTAAAAAGTTAAGAATCCAAACCCTAATTTCAATTTTACAGCAATAGAATCTAACTCTAATCCAAATTTATCAATCAACAAAATTCAAACCCTAAACATAAACCCAATTTTACATTAACAGAATCAAAACCCTAAATCTAAAACCAGTTCACATAAACAGAATTTAAACCCTAACTCCAATGTCCCAATTTCATAGCAATTTCATCAATCAAAAATCAAAACATACGTTAAAACCAATTTAATCAATTAACAGAAATATTGAATTTGTTTTAAGGTGGCCGGCCACAGAGACAGAGTATAGTCGTCATCATCGTCGTTGAGCATAGGCGACCTAGAGTTGTGGTGGGAGAGGCGTCAGGGTATCGTGGAGCAGAGACGTTGCTGGAGGAAGCTTGTCAACAATGTCGCAGATCTGAGGCTTCGTTGTGAAGCAGAGGTAGAGGCAGCGGTAAAGCTAGCAGCAAGAATGAGTAAAGTAGTGAGAGCAAGAGTGAGTGGCGGCAGTGATGGAAGAAGGTGAGCAAAGGCAGTGATGAAGGAAGGTGAGCGGCGGCAGAGACAGAAGAAGGTGAGGGACTGAGAGTAAGGACGCTGGCGACGCAGTTCGAAGGAAGAATGAGGAGGTGGGAGGTGTTGGAGATCAGAGATTGAGTGAGACGACTGTAAGAGAGAGGCTCGTGTGTGAGAGTGAAGTGGGTGAGAGAAAGGCACAGGAATTGTGGTTTAAGGGATAGGGTTTCAAGAAACTTATATCAAGGATTTTTTCCATCCCTATCTATCCCAAACATTGAAGCAGTTTAGATTTTATACATCTACTTCCGATGTTGCCTTGTTTATTAGAAAGTCATCTGTGTCCGTTATATATATGATTATCTATGTTAGTGATATTGTTATAACAGTTTTCAATCCTACTGAAATTGATGATTTATTTACTGCATTAAATAACAAATTTTTTTTTGAAGGATTTAGGCAAATTTAATTACTTCTTGGTCCTGGAAGCTGAATTTTTGGACAATAACAAACTCCTACTTACGCAAACAAAATACACGAATGACTTGCTGCAAAGGGCAGGGATGCATCAATCTAAACCTATGCCCACTCCTATGGTATCCTCATTAAGGTCGTTACACAAGAATGATTCTGAGGTGTTTGAAGATCCAAAAAAGTATAGGTCCATAGTAGGTGCTCTTTCAATATCTGACTATAACAAGGCCAGACATTGCCTTTGCAGTGAACAAGTGTTCCCAGTTCATGAGCAGACCTACGGTTGAACAATGGAAAGCAGTCAAGCGAATATTGACATATCTTCAAGGTAGTATTAATCAAGGAATGATATTTAGCAAATACACTGACTATCGAATTATTTCTTTTGCTGATGCAAATTGGGCGACAGATTTGGATGATAGAAGATCTGTGAGTGGGTATTTTGTGTTCTTAGGGAGTAATTTGATAGTCTGGAAGTATGAAAAACAGTCTAACGTGAGTAGATCAAGCACGAAATCAGAGTATCGTACAGTTGTATTGGTTCAAACGGAGATTATGGCAATTCAAAATCTCTTGAAGGAACTACAAGTACCACAAATGATTACACCTACTATCTACTGCGACAATCAAAGTACCTGTATGTTGGCAGCGAATCCAGTTATGCATAGCAGATGTAAACATCTTGAAACTGAATTGCATTTTCTTCGGGAGCTTGTCAACCAGAAACAAGTATTTGTTGTTAATCTGCTGGCACAAGATCAGGTAGTAGACTTGTTGACTAAACCATTGTCGTCTAAATTTTTTGATCGCTTTAAGTCCAAGCTTAGGTTAGGAATCAAATCCCAACTAAGCTTGAGAGGGGGTGTTAAGGGAAGAGATTAGTGATGTGTGTGATAAGTTAACTAGAATTAGTTAGAATCTATTTGAATTAGTTATAATTCTATTAAGAAGAATTTAGATTTCTATCCATTAGTTATGATGATGCATTCCTGGAATATGTATATATAGAAGTATGCTATATTGTAATAGATGATTACATATCAAATAAAGAAATACATTCCGTTTCCAAAACACTCTGCATATTCTCTGCATAAAGTGTCATTCTTCATTCTTATGTATACCAAGAACACTTACAAAAAGCTGCCACTTCTTTGATATTCAAATGATGAGGAGTAGGATTGAGCATAATGAACTACAGGCATACCTACATCAGGTTTCTTAAACCTGTCCAGTATATCATCAAACGCAAATAGATAAGATTCAGTCTTTGCAACCTTAAAAGTTCCAAGCCTTGACATTACCGAACCAATGTATACAGTATAGTCTTCGTTAAGACCATCGATTATTACTTGTATGTGATTTGAGTCAGGTACCTCATAGTCGAGAGCAAAAAGGCATCAATAACATTCCGAATCTTGTTCAGAAAGTTTCATTTTTCTTACCTGATTTGAGTTGGGATTTCAAACTCTGTGAAGCAGAAGCATCTTCAAAGTTTTTTTCAATTCTTTCCCAAACTTCATAAAATTGTGAGAGATGAATTACCTTGTTCTTGATGCTGGTAGTCATCGATTCTATAAGCCAAGTAGTGAGATCTTGTAATTTTCATGTCTTGTACTTTGTCGATTCAAAAATTGTTTTGGTCGTTTCATCAGTCACGAACTGCGGCGGAATCCTATAGCTGTATAAATGATCTTCCATCGAGAGGCTCTGAATCAATAATATTGTCGTGTGTCTCCATGTGCTATAGTTGTCTTGAGTGAGTTTATCTGAGAAAAGTGAAAAGGTCTTTTTGAAAGAGTCATAGAAGATAATCTCTATGATAAAGATAAGTAAGATTATAGGCTCTGAATACCATAAAAGAAGAATTGAAAATCCTAGAGAACAGTTTTGTAGTGAAAGAAGAAATTAAGCAGCAGATGATTCTTGAATAAAAAAGATTTCTTGAAAAATATAAAAACAATGAATTCTATTAAAAATATAAAATAAAAAACATGCTAAACTTACAAATCTATATTCCTCACACCTATTTATAATTCTCTAACTAACTATCCACTAGACAATTCTCTCAATATTTTCTAACAAGATACATGAATTCAGTATTTTGTGTCTATAAACAAAAGCTAGCAGTCACATACAACAACTAGAAATTTGCTAATAGAGAATACGTGCAACACAAAACGATACGATGAGAGTTGGCTATATTCCCATAACAAAGCTCTCATTAACTCATCGATTAGATACGTAAATCCATAGCTTAATTGTCAATGCAGGACTCGCTAGCTGCTGAGATATATATTTATTTTGAAACAAAAGGAGATGTGAGAATGACGTTACTAACATAGTACAGTAATAGCAATGAGTTTTAACACTAGTAATCCAAGGCCTCACCTTTATCACGTTTGGTGCATTAATGGGTCTTGTGGGTCGAGCAGGTAGCAGCATTTATATCATTAGTTAGATAAATGTGTTTAGCGTTGTGAGTTGTGTTGGTCCTTTCATTCAAAGTTAGTTGCTTCTATCACTTCACTTCTGTGAACATGCTATGCTACTTCTCATTTCAGAACCTATACTACTCTCTCCCTTGACTCATGCATTATTTCTCTTCTAGTTATAGTCATCACTCATGGAGACCAAGAGAATTGTGTTTGTGTTATTGTGTGTATTTTCTCTTTCCAGCAGTGAACATTAATTTCAACGTTACTGATGGCTTTTTCGTCAGTAATAAATTCTCACAAAAAGGGCAACGTTATTGTTTGAATTACTGGCGAATTTTCATGTCTATTGGTAAATTTTGTGAAAATTCATCTCCTTTATTATTGACAAAAAAATTCATCTAAAATTTCATCAACCAACAGATTATTTTCATTAATGAAATCCATTAGTAATAAGTTAATTTGTTTTTTTTTTTTTGTCTTACACTACACACTAAAAAGAATCCTATATTCCTTTTATTTTGTCATGGACAAACACTAATTGTCATGGCTTAAAGCTTCATTTAAGGTTTGTCACTAATCAATAGATGACTGTATACACAAGATAAGATTCAAATCCTCAAAACTTACTTAAATGGATTAATGAACTAACTACTAAACCAACCTAATTTAATTAAAAGAATTCTCTATTCTATTCCTAAAATTTGAACCCTGATACAACTTGAATATAAGCCTAATAAGCTGTTTCTTTAGTTGTCTCATCACAATGAAAGTGACAAAATTTGTAGCATCCAATTAGGGTCCACCCTCCCTTTTTTTTTTCCTAAAAAATGGTAAGTCCAATTCTAAACCCTTGGTCGTCATTGAAAGTGTCAAATTTGTGTTCAGTTTTCACCATCCAATAATAAAGCTCTATGTTATTTTGATCCTATTAAGAATAAAGTATAAACTAATACTGACATACGAAATTATAAGTGATTAATAAAATGGCAAGCGAAGCTAGAAGCTTTAATTTGTAATTATACCCTTAGTTTAAGTATTCTTTCATTTGCACAAAATATTACTCTGAATCAGTTTAGATTTTCAAGCCTGAAAAGACTTGCAATGAACCTACCCTTTGAGCTCCGACCAAATTAAAGCAAATTGAAGAATATCTGTTTAGTTGCAATATCCATCTATAGCTACTGATTTAGGGTTCAAAACAAGGATCGGAACATATCAATATATTGAATGATACATGTACGAATGAGAAATCTGTAAGTGGTCACTGCCTCACTGGTCAACATGCATTTGCTGTGGATAATGAATAATAATTATAGTTGATGATGCAGTTTATTGACATTCTTCTTCTTCTTCCTTACGCTATGGATTAATACATAACTTGGAAACTTAATATACGTCATTCCTGCATCGCTTTCAAATTATTATCTGCTTCTCGAATTTGCTGGTTTGCGGAATTGTATGTAGAAAAAGAAAAGATAATAATTGTCCTATCGATGATGATTGAATTAGTTAATTAGTTATGCACAGCTGCCTCCGCGAAAAATCATGCATATGATGAATCCTATTTTAATTTTTAGGGTTCTGAAAATGATGAGATTGATTGCAGTAGTGAGTATGTAGGTGAAGACAGAAGATAGAATAGAAAAGTGTTAGCAATAAGAAAAAAACACATATTGTATGGCCTAATTAGGGCTCTTCTTAACATTCATGGTTTGCTGAAAGTTACAATGGGGGGCTGTGGCCATATATATATTCGCAAGAGAACGATATCTTCTTCTCTGCTTCTTTGCTTCTGCAGCTGGAACAATAATCTCCTTCCCGAAAATCTCTTGTATCTTAGCCATTATAATATCATTCTTTCGACTTTGATCAACCTCTTCTTCTTCTTCTTCTTCTCCTTCTTCTACCAACAACCTTCTTCTCTTCTTTTTCCTCATCTCGCTCTTCCTTATATTATTCGCATTGTTGTTGTTGCTCTTTTCTTCGTCGCTCAGTTGCATTAGCTGCTTCGCCGCTTCCATTTCCGACTCACTAATCAAGCCATGCTGAACCTTGTTATTATTGTTATTGTGTTTACATACAGAAGAAGAAGATGATGACGACGAAGAAGGAGGTGTTTCTGCGGCCATTGTAGCCTATCTATGGCTTTTCTTTTTCTTTGTTTCAAAATGAAAATGGCAACAATGGAATTATTGGAAGTTAAGACACACCTAAATGATAGTGATGATGATGATGTTTTAGCGTAGAGCGCGTTTTGAGGTACGTGTTGTGTGAGTTCGTTCGATGTGAAGAAAGAAGAAAGTCAGAAACTGCGAGGTTACTTCTATGAACATGGCTTGAATTTTCTTATTTATAATAATATTTTCCTATTTACTTTAAATTATGGTGGTGCCTCGTGGGTCCATATATATTATATCATTTCACTGGTATATTCCGTACGTGTTTCTTCTTTTGTTATTGAGGAATTAAATCTTTTTAATTTTTTTTATTTGAGTGTTTGGTGTGATTTCTCAATGTATATTGTATAAATAAAATTAAAAAAATATTAAATAATTAAAAATTATTCTTACGCCTTTAATTGAAAAAAAAAAAAAGAGGATCCATTTTTTTATTATTGGGCCATGTTACTTAAAACACGGATTGGTGACCGTTGGATTGACATCGTTTCTTATCTTTGACTAAATGGAATCCAATCTAACGGTTCACTGAGGTGCAAATCTTGCTTTTAGGCTTTTTCATGTGAATGCACCAATTATAGGTTCGGGACTTTACACTTTGTTTATTTTTGTTTTTCTTGATTCCCCTAAGGAATTGAACATAAAGTTGACATGGTATAGTAAGTTGACCCAAGTCATGGAAGAAATCAGCCACGTATGATTAAGTTTGTTGCCTTCTGAAGAAATAGGAGCACACACTGATAGGGAAAGCCTCATTATTTATTCGTACCACAACACTGCATTCTCCATTCCAAATTTGATCTGTTGTCTCTATAATATTTTTTAAATTATTAAGTCCACTACTGACCCAACTGGACATCAAGTTTTGTTGTAGCTAGTTGTTTAGGATGCTAAATGGTTCTTCTTAATTCATGCTAATTAATCAAATATTATAAAAGAAACTATTTCACTAAGTGGGGAATGAATAACCACAATAATAATAATTTTTTTTCTTATTTGAAATTAATATTTAATTTCTCTCAATAGCTCACCTATTTTCTTTTCTGTATTTTCCCAGTCTCACACACAAGTGTTCGTGTGCGAGCTGCTGCTTCCTTTGTTTTTTTTTTTTTGGAATTAAAA
>NC_029774.3:114190152-114206095 GCF_000817695.3 Arachis duranensis | reverse complement strand
AATTAAAATGCTATAGGTTAACTTATGCAAGTTAGAACAACTTGGAAGAAAAGCAAGCTATGTACATTATCGCGTCACGATTTCTCTCATCTTTCACAGAGTCCTAAAAAGCTAACTCTTTTTTTTATTATTATTTCGGTTTTCTTTAATTTTTTTTTGTTGTCTATCACATTTCTTAATTCTACATATTAACAACTAATCTGAAATAAATTTGAGTTTCATTTAATAGTCTATGTTGACAATTGATTTAGCACATCTACAAAGTAAGATTTAAACTCTAGCACTTGTTCAAGCTGATTTGTGAGCTGACCAATCATCCAATCTAAATTAGTTCGGGTTTTTAATAAAAAAATATAAGTAAATAATGAAAATACTAAATAATATGAATAAAAAATATGTAAAATGTTCAATTCAATAGGTATGCAGATAATTATATTCATTATTTTTAATTAGATAGTTATTTCTTTTTATTTGATTTACTCATACACAATTAACAATGACTAGATATTCATTTCACTAGGTGTGTACAGATGGTTATCCTAATATTAAGATTGAGATAATTTGAGAATAAAATTTTTTTTACTTTATTAGATCAATTTTATAATTTATTGTTCATATTATTTACAAAAATTATTGTCTATCTAACAAAATTTTTCTTTAATTGTCACCGTAAAAGATTTTATATATTATTGAATCAATTTCTTTATACAATCTGTATCATACATAAATTGTATTTAGATATATATATATTTTTTGGTGACTAGTATTTAGATATATTAATCCATGTATCAAAATTTCAGGGAAATAAAGAAAAAAGAAATAGAAGAAATATGACAAAGTTTCCTAAGTTTGACCTTTCAACAAAAAAATTCACAATTTTCAGCACTCAGTGAATTTGAAAACAGTTTTGACTTGACTTGAGATGAAGCAAGAGAAGGTGAAACATACGAACGTGTGAAGCTTACTGGTTATAAAATTCACAAGCTTCATGCTTCAGCCAATTGAGCGTGTAACTTGACGTGACTACGTCAGCAAAAATGGGAATAAGGCTGTGTGATATTTTCTTCTTTGCCCTTAAGTTTTATTAAAAGCTTATTGATTGCGTCTGCGTTGAACTGTTAAAAGGGTATAAATACTCATTAATGTAAATGCCATCATATTTTGTGCCAACATTTTGTTTACTACTAAAATTATTTTTAATTTTTTTATGTGCAGACAAAAATACTTTTAAATTTTTATGACGTTAAATATATATTTTTAAAAAATATTTTAAATATGAATTGTAAATATAATTAAAAAATTTTTCTTTTTCAATCTCTCTTCCAAATTCACTTTGGTCGTCTTTTTTTTCTGTCGGTTCGATGCTGGTGAAGTTCATTGCGGACGACATTCTTAGTTCCAAGTCAATAAATAATAGGTTAGTTAGAGTTAATTTTTTTAGCTTAATTAGAATTAGTGTTTACATGTTAGATAAAATAATTAGTTATAGGTTGCATGTTAGTTAGAGTTATAGATTTACTGTTTACATGTTAGTTAGACTTACTGTTAATTGTTTTTATGTAAGTTAAATTTTTTATGTTATTGTTCTTAAGAATAGTTGTTGTTTATTATCTATAACATGTTAATTAGTATAACAAAGTAAATTGTTAGTTAGTTTAGTGAGAATAATTAGTTTAAGTTGTAAATCAAAAAGTAATTAGTTGAATAATTAATTAGGTTAAGTTAGACTAGAAAAAAATTTGATTAGTAAAATTTAGGGTTCAGTTAGTTATTTACTAAGATTTTAAACTGTTTTGGATTTAAATATTTTTTTATTAATTTAGTTAACGTAAAAAGAACTGAGTTCAGTGTGTGTGATTTCGTTTTACTAGATTCTGTGTTAGATAGAGCTGCAGTTACAGGTTGGATCACGCTGAGTACATTGTTGGCAAGCTTGATCGAGTGGTACACTTTTTTAACTATTTTTTTATCTTATTGTAATTAATAAGCAGTAAACTTGTTATTTTATGTGTTCACCGTTCTAATTTTTTTGTTTCCGTTTTTGGTAGGCGCCTCGAATCTTGCGCACCAGGCAGAATTTGATGACACAGCAGCTGATGGAGAAAAATTGTCGGTAAAGATTTTCACAAAAATATCATGTTGCAAGTATAGTTCTATACCAACAAATTATCCTCGGTCAATGTTTAATTTGTTTGTCATTTAATCAAACTCAATAAAATTAGCCGAAATATTTAAACCTCGGGTCGTCTCTCAAAGGAATTGCAGGGAAGTGTAGTTTATTATTGGTTATGAGAAAGTATATTTTTGGGGTTTCGTAATAAGAAACAAGAAAGTAAAATGGCAAGAAAATAAACTAATAACTAAGAAAGCTCTTAGCAAGAAAAGAGAATTAGAAGTCATATCCTCATTATCGTCATCAATTGTGATGGTAAATATAAATTGTCTTTACTTAGTTAACCTCTAACCAATGAAGGAAAGTCAAGTGCATACAATCAATTTGAGTTCACAAGTTCTAGTCAACTCATAGCGAGAGACTAGATTTAGTGAAGTTCAAGCTAATCGGCAATCTTCAATTACCAATCAACAAGAAACTTTGACAATTCAAGAGTCTTCAAATCATCAACCCAAGCCAAAAACACAAAAATCTATTTTAAAATCCAACCAAACATTTTATCAAACACTTGGAAGACACAAAATAAAAGTATAGAAAATTAATAAAGAATAGTAAAATATAAGACTAACAAATGCAAGGAATCAATAACCAATAATTAAAGAACAAAGCCATAAACATGAAATACTTCAAATTGCATTAAAAGGGAATTAAATCTAACAAAAAAGAGTTCATAAACTAAATTGGAAAAAATAAACAAATCAACAAGAGAAGATAAACGAAGATACTAGAACAATAAAAGATAAAAAAGAAACTACATTAAAGCAAGATGAAAATCTGAATTTGAGAAGAAATAAAACTAAAAAAAATCTAAAACCTAGAGAAAGGAGAGAGCATCTCTCTCTAGAATTCTACATCTAAAACCTAAAAATGTGTAAAAGTGAATGAATGATTCTCATTCCCCTTCCAGCTTCACTCTGCAGCCTCTTGTCTTTATTTTCGGGGCTGAAACTGGGTCAAAAGCAGCCCAAAAATATTCTCCAGCGAATTCTCTTTATTGAGGCACGTGATGCTCGTCACGCGTACCCGTCAGCGACGCGTACACGTCGCTTAAACTCTGCACTGGCCACGCGTGGGCGTCAGCCACGCGCGCGCATAGTTTAGTTATGGCTTGGTCACACGTACGCGTCAGCCATGCGTGCGCGTGGACACCAACTTCTCAAAACTTTAATTTCTTATGTTCCTTCCACTTTTACATGCTTCCTTTTCATCCTCTAAGTCATTCCTGCCCTATAAACTCTGAAATCACTTAACACACGGATCACGGCATCGAATGGTAATAAAAGAGGATTAAAAATTAGTGATTTTAAGGCCTAAGAAGCATGTTTTCAATCATAGCACAAAATTAGGAAGGAAACTTAAAAACAAGCAATTTACATGAACAAGTGGGAGAATAATTGACGAAATCCACTCAATTCAATCCAAAATATACCATAAAATAGTGATTTTCAGCCGCCGAAACAGATTAGGCCATATCTCAGACAAGCCGGATTTGAGTATGTGGCCTATATGGTCGAGTTTGAGCATGATTGGCCGCTTGCCTCGACTTTGATAGAGAGGTGAAGGTCTGAGTCCCACATATTTCATCTACCGTGCAGGGAGATGACTATCACCTTGCAGGACATGGCCTATCAGTTGGGTCTCAGGATCGACGGTGATCCTGTGAGTGGATGCATTGGTAGGTGGGAGCAGCACCATCAGGAACACACAACTAAGGAGTTATGTGAGCAGATTCTGGGTGTTGTTCCTAGCTCAGATGACAGACAGTCTCAGACAAAGTGGACTTGAAGCTCACTTGGTTCCACAACAAGGTTTGTGGAGAGCTGGAGCAGGATGCCACAGAGGAACGCCTGATGAGGTACATGAGGGGTACATCATGCAGTTGATAGGGGGTCTCCTATTCCCAGATGCATCTGACTCTCGGGTGCACATCAGGTGGCTATCCCTACTAGAGGACCTCCAGACATGTGGCCGATTATCGTGGGGTTCGACTGTGCTGGCATGGCTGTACTGCCAAAGTGATTCTCCACACCTCCTTGGAGAACCCTGATGCTGATTGTTGGATCAGCTTTGACCATCGAGAAAATGTGTTGCGCAATCACCTTCGAATCTAACCTACCATGGTCTTGTCCTATCGAAATTTTCATGCAAGCATGAGACTCAGTGTATCTCCTAACCTCTCACTTTTCTTGCTTTCGACGATATGATATGAGTATGCTTCAATTACAACCGGGTCCGAACTGGATACATTGTGCATTATATCTCAACTGGTCACTCTCTACTATTGTGTAATCCACATCCCTCCTGATGCTATACTGCTTAACAGCCAACATGCCTTCTTCCTTGTTCTTAAATTGTTGTCCAACCTCAAACTCGTTGCTTGGATTCTCTTCAAGGCCTCCCTAGGTAAACGACCAATCTGAAGTCATTGCTTCGAGATTCAACCTCGTGAAATGATCCGGCCCGTCATATGGTCGAAAAATGATAAGCTGTGTCAGAGCAATCTGTGTGTCACCGTAGTAGTTCATCTCTTCTTCCTCGTCACCATCATTAGGAATTTCAGGTGGTTCTTCATCAGCATCCTCACCGTCATCGGAGTTAACTTCATACTCCTCCATCATCGGATCTCTGATAGCAGAACCATCATGACTTTCAACACCGTCGTCCATTAAGTCAACATTACGAACTTCAACATTAGACCCCTCCTGACTACCCTCAGGTACATATTTAGATCCACCATAGTCCTTCTGATAGATCGTCTAACAGCTCCACTCAACGGACTATCATTGACAGTATCTGTAGATGATCATCGGTCACTCACCTCAACGAGATACACGAATAATTCTAACAGATGAACATTTGTCCATCGGTTGTGCCACGACCTTATAAGCCGAACGTCCTCGTCGTCGCACAAACGGTACCTAATTCAAGACAATAAAAATATTTCTCACAACGGTAGTCTCATAAATATAATAATAACAGAGACAATACAACTGTAGTATACCTTTAATAGAACAAACTACCATCTACTTCGATCGGATATTTGTAGTAAATTTTCTTCACCTTTTTTATCTCTTGCTACCCGATGGAGTACAATATCAAATTCTTCAAAATTGTTAAACTATCGACTTCCAGTGTCATATAGATAATTATCGGTTGCCCCGATCTAAAAACGATAGAACCTTCTTCGTCATACACTATTTCACCATTGTAATGAATGGATAACAATGGATTCCTTGACATCGTAGAGAAAATGTCAACAGTAAGAGAAAGAAAATAAACAAGGATATTGTGTTTTTCTGATCTCCTCTCCAGCAGACATGCTTTTATTTTGGAAACCTATCATATAGTTCGGGGGATGCGACGAACTCTATATAATTTATATAGAGTTTGGGAGTATGGCGAACTTGCCCTTATTACAAAAAAAAAATTGTATTTTAAAAAATAAAGCTAAAATATCTTATTTGAAAAATTATTTATTTTTTATTTTATTTTAAAAAAAATACTATTATTTTAATGTACTTTTTAAATAATTATTCAAATATTTCTACAAAATTATGGATCATATACATAAGCAATTTGCTAATACGAAACTTTAGATTATTTTTCTGTCGCCATCGTATAAAATTAGGAGCAATTTTGATAATTTATTCATTTGCTTGATTAAAATGCTAAAGAGTTGAGCTTGAGGAAGCTATTCTTGGGGATGTAGTAGCTTCTTAAGGCCACTGTTTTGTTTCGTTCATTTCTTTCAGTAAAAGAAAACCGCTAATGAGTTGGAACTGTGCTAATTTCTCTCCCATACTAGAGAAAAAATTGATGGAAAAAATTTGTTGAACTAAGCATTAAGATGTATGTGGATCGTGTCATCCAAATTTCAATACTAAGTTAAAGATGTAATTTATGTGAATCATGTCAACTAATTTTCTTAACGCGGTGCTTGTACTTACGACATCTATTGTTTGAATGAAACAACTTTGTATTTTCGTGTTATTCTCCGTTTGTCTTATTCTGGTGGTGCTACATATGTAAGGACTGACGTTTTTTTATTGCCCTTTCCTGTCACGAGTTCTGCAACTTGATTCAGAATTCGATAAGCATATATGTTTCTTGGTGGTGCTTTTATGACACAGATTTCAGACACTGGCTAGAGTACAAAAGTAAAGCAAAAAGACAGAATGCAACCCACTGTACACAGATTTCATGTGTGATCACAGTAATATGCATTTGTACAATGAGTTATTTTATCCAACATTCATTTGCAATCTTAATTGTTGTACTGACTAAGACCACAGGTGTGGCCACAAGAGTTCTTGAAAGTGAATATTAGAAGCAACTAACATTGCCGTCAAATTTCTAATGAAAACAAACCTGTTTCAAGTTAAAAATCTCAAGACTATAAAAATATGCAAAAATAAGGAACTTATAGCAGCAAATCCACAATGCATTATTTACCTGTATCGAGTCTTATCCAGAAGTATAGAGAAATTAAATAAACATGAACACCTGAGGAACAAGAATATCCATAGCTGATGGTATTACAAATGAGGAAGATAGTCCATGTCCCCAAAGTTTTTAAACAAGAACGATACTTCAAATATGACAACTGATTCTTGAGTTCCCTCATTTTTAAGAGGGAATAATTTATCATTCAATGCTCTTTCTTATAAGAATACATCAAACGGGAAAGAGAATAACACTAAAACGCACAGAATATAATCAAAGAATAAATGAAAAACCCCTATTACAGGTAACAATGTATCGGCCACCCCTTCTCCCCCCACTTTATCTCCTTCCTCTTTATCTACACAACCGAAAAATACAACTTCCCACCCAAAAATTCGTGAAACCCTTTTGATGCGTGCGTATCCAACACCACGCCCTGCTTCTTCAACATACAGTATAGCTGAGAAACACCTTCAGCTCTCTTATTCAAGACTCATCACATCTTAATCCACAAATTTCCAAGACAGGGCCATCTCTTGACACAAACGGGTTGATGCGAACCCACATGAGAGTCAAGATGGAGGCCAGCAGGATCGACCACACCAATATAATGGTGGGCATCCTGTCTTGTTTACCAAGTAAACCCTTGAGGAATGGATACAGATGGATGATCACCCACAATGCAAAGAATAACCTACCAAACAGAGGTCCCCATGAGTCATAACCATTGTTAATGGCATCTGACACACCAACAATGACACCAACAATGTTTATGATCAATAACGTAGTTGGAGGGATCAACAGTGATGTCCACTTGAAGAGATAGAGCTCCGAGAATTCTCCATCGTCGGCTGCTTTTGAGGTGACAGTGAAATTTGTGTTGACACCAGCCAAAACCTTCAGCAAACCTTGGAACAGGGCAAAAAGATGTGAAGAAACACCTCCAATCACCCAAAACTGTTCATTCCTCCACCAGTCGTCTATGGTAACACCACCCCACTGCATCTCAAGGATACCAGTTGCTGCAATCGATATGAAGAGGCCCATGAACACAAGACTGGCATAGTTGCTAATCTGCATGAGGTAGAAAATTAGTGTTAATAGCTGTGACTTCATTTTTAGTTTTATTATGATTGGTCAATTTCCTTTTTCTTCACTTTTTTTTAGTATAACCTTTAAAGTAGTTTTATACCATCAGTTTATAAACAAGATTCTCCATACACACAGATATTGGACAGAACCATACCTCGGGTACAATGAATTTTCCGGTTAGAAGGCATATGGCTGGTAGAGTACAGTAGACCAGCAATGGGAGGGAAGTCCAGGGATATACAACGGAATTGATATATGAGAATCGTTCCAACCACTTTAAACCACCACCATAGCCATACCAGATTGGACAATGTCTGCTGAAAAATATCTCAACAGACCCAAGAGCCCACCGAAGAACTTGATGTAGACGATCTGAAAGATTGATAGGAGCTGACCCCTTGAATGCAGGACGCTTGGGGATACAATACACAGACCGCCAACCATGACAGTGCATTTTGAATCCAGTCAAGATATCCTCTGTCACAGAACCATATATCCATCCAACCTGGTGATAAGCCAAATAAATTGTGAGCTCCAAAGAAGAAATATAAGAACTGAAAAGCTAGCTTTTCAAAGAGTATATACAAGAATAATCTTAAGAACTTACTTCTTTTCCCCATTCGGTTTTGTCTTCATAACCACAGCTGATAACTTGGATAGCTTCTTTCAAAAGTGATGCAGGACTAATGCCATGTGGAACTCCACCATTTTCCAAGAGTGTGGCGGCTACAAACACTGGAGACTGCCCAAACCTCTTCTCCAACTTCATTTGGGACATGTTGGATGGCTTCAAATTGTTGGATCCTGAAACAGAATCTACTTAGAGATATTGTCCAGAACTTTTCTTAAAGAATACATTTCGATTCAACAAGGACATGATGAAAATTGTTACCTTCGTTCCCTGCCTCAATATTTTCAAGTGCGTGTATCTGTTTTGATGCTTCGCTGTGCTTCACCTTCTTCTTTTTCTCCTTGGTACTTCCATTCTTTTTCTTTCTAGAACCAAAACAACACAGGCAGCAGCACCATTTTGGCCAACAGTTACAGGTTTTGCTTGGGGGCTTCTTCTTAGCAGGTGCGTCATATCCATATAGTGCTACCCTTCTGAAAACACATCCAGTTCCGACATAAATTGGACCTTGTATTCCATCCAACCCTTTCATGTTGATCTGTTTACAATTAGGGTACCAATACATTACTATTTGTCAAAATGGAAGAAAGAAAGATATCTAAACAAGTGAAAACAGAAAACTGATACTTACATCAAAAAATACAACATTCCTGTTTGAGTATCTATCATGACGATCAATACCATCAAATCTTTGGGGAAATTGTACATAGCAAATCTTCTTCCCAGCTTGAGGGTCCATCATAAAACACATGGCTTCCCTAAGTGCCTTGCTATTGTTAATGTAGTGATCACAATCAACATTCAGAAGATAAGGCGCATTTGAGATAATTGCTGATGCTCGTACCTATTATTACAAATTCACACTATATAAGGCCATGGATGATAGATCACCATTGAACCTGAACTAAACTAAAAGTTACTTGAAACATACCAGAGCATTCATAGCCCCAGCCTTTTTGTGGTGGTCAAAGCCTGGCCTTTTTTCTCTAGAAACATAGACCAATCGGGGTAACTCATTTCCTTCAATATCACGAACACCATCCTGGCCAAGGAAGACCTGTATAATACAAAGAAGGTTACCAGAGATTCGTTAGATGAGACTACTGAAATCAAGTCCAGTAGTCAAAGAATGATGATAGCAAAAGGAAGAGTAGACTATGTGTGCAAAGTATGAATGCTTTCATTATACTCTACATCATTGGAATATCATGGAAAGATATCCACATGCAAGCAGGGTATTAACGAGTAACAGAAAGTCAACAACTAGACACTTCATCTTTACCTGAATCATGCCAGGATGATCCCTCACATTATTTCCAGGCCAAGGAGTCCCATCCTGCATGGTCCATCCATCCTCAGGAACCTTTTGTGCGGTTGCGACCAAACTGTTAATTCTCACCTTAAATTCTTCGTAATCCCTCTGTACACCAAAGAGCCCATATTGTCAAATGTTGGCTTCCTAAGTGTGTGAATAATAATAATAATAATAATAATAATAATAATAATAATAACAATAATAATAATAAGAGCAAGAGGATTAAGATGGAACCTTCATTGCTCTCCTTTCCCTGACAAATGCTGGATGCACTTTGTTTTTCAGATAGTCAATCTTCTGCCCAAAATACCATTCTGGGGCCCGGGGCTCAATATTATATTTCTTACAAAACGGAACCCATCTCCGAGCAAATTCAGATGTCTCAGAAAGTGCTTCAAAAGTAAGCATGGCTGCACCATCATCTGATACATAGCAAGCAACTTTGTCAACTGGATAGTCAACGGCCAGAATAGATAACACAGTGTTTGCTGTAATCAGCGGTGGTTCTTTCATGGGATCAACTGTACTGACAAAGACATCGACACTAGATAACTCTGATGGCTTCCCTTCCTTTTCATACCTACAGCAATGTAATAAGTCAACATATAATTGGGTTGGAACAAATGCAAATCGAGCAATAAAAATGTACGATGTGGCAGGTTCAACTACCTAAGAGAGAGACGATCAAGGTATGTTTCCCGACGTATTGGGTACCATTTTGGAAATTGATCCATTATCCATGATACAGCAAACCATATTTCACAGATGACTGATGTCAACCACAAACCAAATGCATCATTAACTGGGTGGAGGATTCTATAGTGGAAGAAAAGCCCAAGGATTACAAGACGGAGCACTATGATCATTCTGTATGGATTTATCTTGCTTGAAGGGATAGGTAGCTTCCTAGAAAGTGGTTGCCGTCCTTCATCCATCCTGAAATAGTACAAGGGGGAAGAAATGTTAAATAACCAAACAAAAATATATAGCAGAAAGGAGATAAAAAAAAGATTTATTTTGTTGATGTTAAACTTGCAACTCTCTAAACATAAGCACAACGCAACACATTTCAACTAACAAATACAGATACCCATATCCAAATAGAATGATGTTTAAGTCCTAAATGTCTACCAGACACAAAAAGTTTGGCCTCAATGTCATATAGATAGGCACTCAGCTTTCACTCCAACCATAGTGTGAAATCTCAAAACATAGAGGGGAACAAAACAGAATTCTGAGTGAGAGACTTACATGGGCAAATCGGGATCATCAAACTCATCGCCATAATTTCCATCATTGTTGCCCCCCTCATGCTTCACCACCTGAAGCTTTTCATTCTGCCTTTTCTTCCAATCTTCCAACCTGTCTTTCCAAGACACACTGCCATACCCATATACTGCAATGTCCTTCTTTGGCACCATTGGTCTCGGTTGCACTGTTAGAAAACAAGAATCGGGTTGAGTCAACAGATACAGATAACATGAAATATGTCTAAACAACTTCACAAGACTTACCTGGAATAGATGGATCAGTATAGGGCATGGGATGGACTCTGCTCCCATTCATATATGGGGGAACAATCAGAGCGTGTCTATCAGAAGATATCTCAGGATCCTGCAGAGAATAAAATAGTATTAGGGATTGTGGTTTGCCTGTGAGAAGTAACAAACTCATCATAGGAAAATCAAACATGTCAAGCAGTCAATTTTGAGGATATACCTCCTCCCCATAAGTCAAGAGTGGGATTTCGGAATTGACAGGAGGAGAGCCATTTTCCAAATTTGTTGGGATGCCAGATATATTAGAATTAGAACCACGCCCGGTGTTAAGGCGTCCAGAAAACAATGAATCTGAATTTGGCATGGGGCCAAAAGCATCAGGATCCCCATAATCAAACTCATTGTCCAAGTCATCAATATCATCCTCATCTTCATCGCCCTCAACACGGGGGCTACCTGTAGTTCATTCATTGGTAAGAGTTTAGGATAATGTCGGCAGCAGAGGCAAGTTACAAGATTCAACATGAGGAATACAGAAGAAAGGCAATCTCACCTTTGATACGCTTGTATCTGGTCTTACACTGGGGACATGCCTGATTCCCCTCTCTTCTTTCATACTCATAGCAAGGCCGACAAACAGGGAAAGCACACTCATTGCAAGCAACAAAGGGCTCCCCATCCACTGTGACCTCTATCTCATCCCCACAAATCTGACATATCTGCCCACTCAGTTCCCGGACAGACTTAATCTGAGAAGACAAAACCAAAATCCAAACACAAAATCTTCAGTTATCGGCACCTGATTTACAACTCTAGACAAAACTTAAGAAAGATCCTGAACAAATAAAATCTTGCATTGCAAAAAGGAAATGAATCAAATCGAATCCAAGTGCGCAAACAATGAAGAAAATGATGGCAAAGTAAAAGAGACAAAATCTATATACAAACTCAATTATCGATTTCTTCAAGGCTAATCAAACCCAATTGGTATTAGTATATGATACGCATCACATCAAATCTCCTCACATGTGACAAAATGATTGGCAATCTGCTCCTAACCCTCACAAGTCAAACTATTGTTCTAACTAATATCACAAGAATCTGTAAGCATTGTCGATGATTACTCCAAGAATGGTCATATAGAAGCTCAAACAATCAAATCTGAAGCATATCCCCAACACAACAAATATCCAACTCCAATTTTTATAGAGCAGAATCTCCAATCTAAAAGATTAATACAGGGGGAAAAAAAGAAAAATTGAAAAAGTAGGACCAAGCGACAGCTGTAGTATGAACAAGTCAACCACCGACAATGAAGAAACCAAGAAGAACAAAGAGGGGTAGTTTCTGCAGCGGAGTAAACATGAAAAGATGAAAGAAGAAAAGATTGGAGGAAAGAAATGGTTTCATAAACCCTATTGTACTAGAGATGGAAAAACCCCGAAAAGAAAAGAAGAAGACATACCCGTGCATTCTCATCGGCATTGATGAGGACGAACTCGTTCCTGTTATGAGAACCAGCAACAAGTCTTCCTCCAGTGTGCATCTTGCCTCAGCCTCAATCAAACAAACAAACACTGCTTGCTTTGTTCTGCTTAGTCCTCTCCTCTCAGTAGCTTCTGGTTTCTGGAATCAAAGCAAGTCTGTCACGAGATCCACTTTCGCATTGCCTCCAACCACCACCATCACCATTACCAACAACCGTCACATGAAAAATCAATAACCGATCCAAAATATCCCACTCTTTTTCTTTTTTGTTCTGCAATTGATAACTGATAACAAGAAGAGAGTATAAGAATGAAAAATTGAGCACCGACGGCTGCTCCAAATCTATGGCAACGTATTTTTAGAGAGAGAAAGTGAAGAGAGAGAGAGTAGAATACAACGCACACACACAACACAACAAGAACAGAGAGAGATAGATAGAGAAAGAGAAAAAAGTGTTGTGTGTGTGGAAATAAAGACGCGTAAGAGAGAAGGACAATTCAATTCAATTCATTTACATTTACATACAGATAGAGAGAGAGACACTCACTCACTCATTATTAAAAAGACCAAAAATATGATAATTAATTAATTAAATAATTATAATTATAATTTATAAATAAGAGGGTTAGTATAAGGGTGGGTGGTGGCGCAGGGTATGCGGTGTGCCCCCACCGGAGTTTGGTGAATGAATAATAATTTATGAAACGCAAATGAGTGGATACTTTTCTTTCTTTATTCTTATCATCTCATTTTTATAATTTCTGCTTTTAATCTTTTTTCACATTTCGTCGGCACTGTTAATTGAAATGGGAAAACTTAATAGTAAAAGCCTTTCTCACTCTGTAAAAATTCACATTCTCTAAATGTAAAATTAATATTAAAAAATTATTAAATTATTTAATAAATTTAACTAAATTATTATTTAATAATTAACTGTTAATTTTATATAAAAATTACTGATTGTTTATCCCTAATTTTATTATAATTTTGCTTTTTTGTTAATTCATGGGTGTGGAACTGAACATCATTTACTCTCACTTATTTTTGAGTTTACACTCACAAGTCAATAATAATAATAATTAATAGAATAAAATATTAAACAATTGCAATATTTGTCAAATCATAGCCAGATTAAAATGGCAAGATTCTGGATATTTATTAGGTTTGGTTTGGTAAAAAAATATTAAAAATTTTTTATAAAAATAATATTTATATTTAATAATTAATTATTGACTAAAAATAATAAATTTTGTTAGTCTTTTAATATTTTTCTTAAAAATACTCTTATTTTTTTAAAATAAAAAATATAAATACAAAATCCTTTTAATTTACGCACAAAATAAAAAAATTATACTCCTAAAAAATACAAACTCCTTTTCAAAAAATTTTACAAAATTAAACATTAATATATATTGTGGAATTAGGAATTGGGAATGGAATAAACAGCAAGTAGTATATACGCGATAGCTGTATATTGTAAAGACTTTGCTGGACTGTGTGATGTGTACAGTGCGTTGACTATTGTAACTTTAGTGTGTAATGGCAACTATGTCCCTGACTCCCTGCTATAATGCTATTCTCTTTGCCTGGATCCTCTTTTCTTTGATGTTTTTATATAACTTCCTTTTGTTTTTGCCTAATTATTTCCCCTCTCCCTATATTCAGACATGCAACAAGCTTACAACGAAAATAATATTTACTGCTGAATCACAATTTCTTGGAAATTTATGACATATTCTACTATATATTTTTTGAAATATTTTATCATATGAATAGTATTTTTTTATATTATTTTTTTGTTACGTTATTTTTTCCTTACTCTGACATTTTGTGATGAATAATTAGTTAAAAATGATTGCTATAGTACTTAAAAGTGTTTGATTAACTTACTAAAAAAAATAAAAAATTAATATTTAATTTTAAAAATATAAAAATAAATAATTATTAAATATTTAAAAAATAATTAATTGTGGAAAGAATACTAAGAAGAAACTGGAACCAAATCACATAAATAAATTGAAAATTGGCATCAAAAGCAAATCTGTCAGAGATGATGATGCATACGCAATGCAATTGGGACCGATTTGGTAATTTCTCCAATAATACTAGGTTTAGTTACATAAACTCACTTCAATTTCAGTGTTGCCCTCAGAAATTAGGGAGGAAGATATTGGAATTTGATAAACTAATGCCCCGGCAGGAAGAAGCTGAAACTTTTTATTAAAAAATAATTTTAAGAAAATTATGTATTAAATTAAATGTATTAACAGAGAAAAATATAGTTACATATATTATGTCGTAGGTTTTTCAATGCTGTCACGGTTTGGTTTCTTGTTTATATGAATAATAAATTTAATTACCTAACAAAATTTGATTTGACTATGACCTAATTAATCATTAACTTTTTATTAAATGTAATTAATTAATATAAGATCCACAATACATTTTTAAAAAATAACCCAATGCAAGCTTGATTATTGACTAATTTATCACTTTATTTTTTTGCATAAGGTATGGATCTTGTTTCATCTACTAACTCTTTATTTATTAATCTGATCGATAAACTTAAATTGACTAACTAGAACTAGTATTCGTAATTTGGTATATATGTTTTGAGAGATGATGAGCGTGACAGGCAGATATAAAAATCATTGACCTAAACTAAATAAAATAATTTTCAGTACAACGAATCATAGAATGATGGACAGTGGAGAAATAAAATGAAACATGCATTCCAATACTTTATTAAGCTTATTAGCATACCATTGCGACAAGAAGAACATGTTACCTTTTAATTCTATATTTAACATATTGCATCAGACAAGTGAATATTTGCGGTTAGGGCGGGTGTGAAAACCTTATTTTAATGCCACTACTTGACATGAAAGAATGTGTAATATTCCAGTATTAACCCGAACCAATTTTAATTTATACTATAAGTGCAATGCAAATATTTGACAAACAACTGAAATTTATGAAATAACATCAATATTGTTTTGTTCAAAAGTTTACAAATTTTAGGCGACTTTAGTATATTCATCAACCTATTAAATTAGGTAGTATTGTTTATATAACTTTTTTTTATTAAGTAAAAGTTAGCAGTAATATAATACGAAGACCTATAATTTTGAATAAGACAGACATTCAGACAAAAATGTTTAAAATATTTTTAAATAAAGATATTTGATTTCGACTATTAAATAAATTATTATATATTAAATTTTTGATATGTAATATAAAATAAAAGTATTATTTTTATTAAAAAGTGTTATTATATTTTTAAAATTGTTAATTTGACTTTA
>NC_029774.3:114154978-114189970 GCF_000817695.3 Arachis duranensis | reverse complement strand
AATAAATAACTTTGAAAAAATTACTTTTACTATCTTTATATAACTGGCCTGGTGTCTTTTGAATAATTATTACCAGCCAACCTTCCGGAATAACATTAATATGCATACATACATGCATATAGGGACTAAATTTCACAATTATGAACTACATACATATTATCAAATTCAACTACTATATCGGTCAATAAATTCAATTTAACCCTTTTCCCATTTAATTAATATGTTACAATAAAATTAAGTTTAATGTAAAAGTCAAAAGAAAAGAGAAAATGAAAAAAGGAGAAGGAGGGGATCAACCAATTGAGTATTTCGTAACCGTAAGGCATAAGCTTTAGGTATATTGAATTTGTGGACCATAGTATATATGTAAATGTATGAGATGTATAATTTGATAGAGTGTTAGTGTGTGGAAGAAGGGTCCAAGTAGTTAGATGTGTAAAGTGTACGTTGGATGGGATTAGGGGTCCACAAGCTTTATTATCAAAGTGTATTAACATTTGGATTTAGCTATTGGTTATGTTTAACCGAATGACATTGTCCTTTTCTTTTTTTGACCCCAAAAATCACATCCGTTCATTTTTTGGTACCGCTAATTGTAGACTAAAGGACACACCATTAATTGGGTTTATTGAAACCGAAACCACCTACTTATACTTTTTAATTTCATTTATCTATCTATAACAATAATAATAATGTTGTTAAATTAAAGGAGTCAAGTAATGTAGAGGAAACTCCATTCGTGTGTTTGATTAAAATTTAACCATCATGGCTTATTGTATCCATTTAACCGTATACATGCCGCTTAAAAAATTATAAACGGAAAAAAATTAATTACTAAATCAATCAATATATATTATTTTATTTATTTTTAATGTATAATTTTATATTTTAATATATATTTTAATTAATTTAATAATTTATTTTTTATGTACATATAATATAATCTAATTTTTCATGGGATGATTTTTTTTGTTGAGTTTTATTATGATGTGAACAACGAAAGAAAATAACACAATAAAGGTGAAAATATAAAATAGAGATTTATTAATGATAAAAAATAATATCTAATGATAATATAAGTATTCTTATATATAGACAATAAATGATTTTATACAAAAGTAAATAAATAAATGGATAATAATAAATTTATAAGGCCAAACTGAATTTAATCCTAACATATTAGACCTTATTTTGAATAAATTAGATTTAATTTTAACAAGCCAAACAATAATCTTGATTACCCTTATTAGTACGTTTTTCTTTTAATAACTCTTCGTGCAATTTTCAGTTTGTAGATTAATTTGGAAACTTTTTTATAAAAGTGATATATTTTTTCGTTCTTTTAAACAATTTTATTGTTAGTAATTTAGTATGCTCGGTTGTTATTGGAATAAATTATAGTGACAAATACAAAATAAATATTATTTTCTTAGACATCACACGTATTATTATGCTATGCCCCCATAATAAAAAGTGCAAATTATATGATTATAATTGATTTAGAGAAGCTGAACAACATGTCTAGCTCATCTGCTTACACATATTTGTACTTAGACTAAAAAAAATATATAGCCAACTAAAGTAATAATTTACATAGTAGTTTACTACTTCTTACTAAGTTAGCTCTAGTCTACTTAAGCCTAAAATAATTAAATGTGATGCTACATTTCATCCTGTTTTGTTTTTTTATTAATGTGATGCTTTGTATTTGTTCCTATTTTGTTATATATATATTTCTATCGTATTTTTTGATACGACATATTAAACTATTCGATCAATTTAAATCGGTTTGTGTGTGTATTAGAATTTAGAATAATAATAGTTATAGTTATGACTTTTAGGCAATGCCACAGCCCACATGTTCCAGGATCGACTGTCGGTGGTGATATTTTAACCTGAAAAAAAAAAAGAATCGTTTTCGCAAGTTATAAAAGGTTGTCCACGTCACCAAAAAACAACTTGATCGTGATTTGCGTATGATTACCCCTTGTAGTTGCGCGATAAACAAGTATTATCAACTTTCATGACTTTAATTAATTTATTAAATTAAATAAAAAGGATATTTTAATAGGATTATATTATTTTTATCTTAAGAATATTAGTTAAGTATACTATAAAAAATATTTTAATATATTAAAAACATATATTTAACCAATATTTTTAAAACTCAGTATAACAAAAAAATAAAAATTTAAATGTAGTCAACTTTACATAAAATTAATAATTAAAAATAATTAAATAATAATTTAACTAATTTAACTAAATTTTTATCTAATAACTTTTAATTAAAATGTACTTAAATTTCTATCGTAACAAAATCTATTTTAATATTTGAATATACACCGTATATAAGCAGTTCCATATTTGTCCTTTAATGGAACAAATACCAAATTTAGACGGAGGGGTTATTTTCTAATCTCATGTTCCCGTTTCAAAGTAATTAACTAATTAAGCTAACAACTACACATGGGTATCCTGCATCAAGATAATTCTGTCACTTCTAGAGACTAAACAACTTTTATTTATTTATATTCAACCATTGTTCTACGGTTCATTAGAGCCGGTTATAAAAAATCCAACCGAAAAATATTTTATTAAAATGTATTTATTTCACTTAATTTTTTTTATCAATTTCGACGAGTGGTATCGAAATAAATTTGTATTAAAATCTTAAGTATTAAAAAGTAGATATGATTCATATGAAACAACAGTGAGTTTGACTCATAAATTACTTAATTGGTGGCAAAATAATTTATATTTAGATTGCTAGAGGTAAACTAATGATAAACGACAAAAGAATAATTAGATAATTAAATAGAAAAGAGGATAAAAGCGTAAAATGTTGATTAAAACAAAACAATAACAAAATGTAAAGAAATAAATGACAATGAATCAAATAAGCAAAAGAATCTTTATCCTCAAGTTTTGACACATACATCTCTCTTGGTCTTCAAATCCTAATTTGCTCCTCAAATTTCGCTCCCATGTTTTCTTCTTCAGCTTGAAGGTCGAGTGGTAAGTCTCGATGCTCAAGGAAGGCACTAACTACCTTTCGACTTCGATATTTTTTGTCCCGTCTTTCGTCGACTTCGACTTACCCATTTTTGCTTCTGTAGTCGAAATACTAATTTTATGGTCAAAATCACTGACAATCGAAAAAAATATTTTTTTTGTACCAACAAATTGTCCCTTTAAACCTTGTGACTTTGTTCAAAAGAAACAAGTTTTAATATTCATCATGCTAGGCACGTAGAACCTTTTCGGATTCTTTGAAATTTTGAAAAACAATTATGCTTTTTTTAAAATCACCTGCACTTTTCTGAGAATACACAACGTCCTGGGTCTTAATAGCCTTTTCTTGAATAAAACAAAATATTCTATCATTACTCCTTGAATTCAATCATTCCTAATTTTCCAAAAACTTGCTTCTTTAAAAACCCTAATCTTCTCTCTCTTTGGGCAATATGCTCTTTACAGTCTCCCAATTCTTCCATTTAACCTTCACATCAACCATCATCACCACATTTTTTCAACATCCATAGCTGCCAATACTCATTCTCACGGAAAAGAAGACAAAGCCCTTCCTCTTCTTCCACTAGTAGCTGAAATAGCGCAGTTTCATGATGAAGATGGAGTTTTGAGAGCACTAAATCTAAATGTAGAAACCTCTAATCTCTGGCATCACCAGGTATTTTTGTTATTCTCAGTTAATGGAAAGTTGTATTCCTTTTTGGGTCCTTTGTTAACCCAAGAATAGATTGATTCTATTTCTTCTTTCTTCCCATCACCACCAGAATATCTACCATTGATTTTCTGTAAGAACATCAAGGCTTCATATTTTGCTAGTTGAGTACTCAAAACTGATCCCCCTAAGGATCTGAGTCCTCTTTTTTCAATCTGGATGTCTCGACTAGCACCTGTATATAAGCTGATTCGAAAATCCCTAAATATTGTACATGCCTTAGAATTAGCTACCTTTGATATTTCTTACATTGCTCCTTTATTAGGGGCAGCCTGTACTTCTGGTACCAAGTCACTAATAACTTTCATTTTTCTTATGGAATGATGGGTCCGACCTTGATGGACATTTTGGCCCTAACCGATTTATCAGTCGATGGTGAATTTGTGTCATGTCGACTAACTGTCCTAAAGATGATTTCGATATCAACTTTGATTTGAATTCCATATCGAGCTTTATTCAAAACAACATGGATTCTGACGAAGAACCTGTTTCTGATAGTAAATATGTAGCCTTTCTCTTACTTTGACTCAACTCTTTCATTTTCTACTCTAAGTCAGTTCAAATTCAAAAGAACAATTACTTGTCCCTGGTCATTATGCTCCATCATAAAAAATTCATTGACCTTCTTGCCTTAATCTTGAGTCAACCTTTTGAAACTCTTTCTTTGATTATTGGTGAAATCCGTCAAGGGAATCCTTCAATCAACCCTTTTGACCCTCTTTGGGTTGTAAATTTGTGGCTCAAAGCTATTCAGGAGTCTTGACTCACAATTTCTGAATCGAAAATTTCTAACACTCCTATTGATGGCATTCATCTTTCTCAACTTTCCAGGAAAAAACCAAAAACCATGTCCTCTATTGGTGCCTTTTGACATTTTGTTAAAACTTTGTTCGACATCAATGAAGACAATAATGTCTCATATCTTCCACCCATTATATTCTCATTTTGACCCCTGTTTCATGTCTAAATTCTTTTACCAGTTTTCAACCAGAAAATCAGACATCAATTGATAATATGTGGGCTAGGATCTTAACTCCTTAAATCCTTCTTGTTGGCTTACCACATGAATCAACCTGGGCTCTCAAAAAGAAACTAGTTATTTATTCGCCCCAGTATGTGGCTCGACAATTTGGTTTAGCCCAACCCTTACCTTCTCCTTTGTCTCTCAATCTTAAAACTTAAAAGATTCACTATGAGGTGTTAGAGACATAAGAATTTGACAGAATGTTGGAAATGAACCACTAGAAGATGTCAACTCAATACTAACATCTTAATATCACACATTGTTTTCTATCGACTCCTGACTTTCAAAAATGGTGGTCAAATTACTTTCTTACTCATTGCATTTCTGTCGATCAAGCTCTCTCAAATATGGTCTTTTCTCTTGCACAGGCAGCATCAAAGAAAACTAGAGGTAAGTAAAAGAAATCTTTTATTAAGTACTCAGTATTTTCTTTCGACACTCAATTTTCCAAGTTACTCGACACACACCTATCACTCAGATTGCTGATGGCCCACAACCAGTTGGGGAAATATTAGATATTGATGAAGATATAATATCAACAAAAAGACCTCACAGGATAGAAGTCAAAGCAAAGAAAAGTTGATTGGTGCAACTCTTACTTCAAAGAAGCGTGGGTCTATTGATGTTGTAATGACAACTGAAACACAAAAGCCTAAAAAGATTCGACCTAAAACCTCGAAGGTATATATATGATGATGTCTATTAGAACTTTATAATTTCATCTCACTTGCAATTTTTTAAATATAACGCAATCGAAGCAGGCTCAAAAAAAGGTTTCTTCTCGAGTCATTGATATCGACGACCCTTCTGATCAAGAAATAGATCAGCCAGTTTGTGCTGAAACATAATTCCTTCAATCTACTCAACCTACCTCGACTGGCATTCCATCTGCCCCTGTTCCAACTCAGAATCCAGTAGCTTATCCTTCAATTTCTCCTTTCATTGGTACCACTTTTACTTAGACTTTATGTTAAGTTCCTCTTGATTACCTCTTGACCTTATGTTTTTTCTTCTTTAGATTTTTGATACAGAAATTCGTCACCAAAGACAATACTTCCATATCATCGACACAAAAATTCGTCGACCATGTTCCTTCTCAAAAAATTGGAGATTTGCATTCCGATGATATCGACTTGGAAAATCTCTTATCTGAGGCTCAACAAGTCTATTCTTCTGAAGGAATTTTGGCAGTGCCTTCTAACCCAGGGTTGAAAATAACTGAAAAATCATCTCAGGCAGCGTCGATCAAAGAAGAAGAAGTTATAAAGAAAACTACTCCCCTTGTGGCCATGAATCTAGATCCTCAAGTTATTGACAACATCCATGTCATTCTGGACTGCCTGAATCATTCGATTGAAGATATTAACAATGTTGTTCTAATGGTTCGACTTACTGATGCACTTGCCTTTCTTAGTCAGCATATTTTCTCTGATATGCATTCTACCCTTGGTTCATTTATTGAGGATGTCTCCTCCCATTTTTTTAGAATTTGTGATGTTGATCAAGAACTAAACACATCACTTGAGACCTTAGCCGATTATGACACTCAGCTAGCAAAATATGAACGACTAAGTTTCAAGTCACTGAGGTTTTATCAGAGGGTAGGGCAAAAGAACAACAAATAGTGTCGAAGATTGCAATCTTCGAGATAGAGTTAGTTGATCTAAAATCAGGAAGAGACAAAGTTACATCGGCGAATTCTATCCTTTCTCGTCGACTGGAAACGATTGAGAAGGCTTATGCTTCTGAGCTTTCGAGTCGAGATACTTTAATTGAAGCCATCACTCAAGCCACCAATGCTCAGGAAGTAGCACAAAAATCTTCAACTCTGGACTAACGTCAACGAGATCTGAAACTTATGTTAAGGAGCTTGCTTTAGTTGTCCTTACTTTGTTTAGTATTTTCGACTTTCTTTATTTTTGTTAACAATAATATTTGTTGATATACTCCTTTTTTATATGCGTGGTTTGAATGTTACTCATATTTTATTCATATGTATTACCATTGACGACAATTCCTATTTCAAAACATCGAAAAACTTCTTCGACTTCACAGAAGTCTCAATTTTGCTCTTCTAACACGTATTACATTAATGTTTATTAACTCATGTGCTCTCACATGCTAAAAATTTGAAAAATGGTTATAAGAAAAATGAAACGATTTGCACGTTTTTGGGCATGTTAACATTTCTAATGGGCTCTAATGAGATTTTCATTGATTTAAAGTCCTTTTATAATCCTAAATTCTCATCATTACTCAATATTTTCATCAACACTTTCCAAAAATTTGTCTTTCTCAATACTCTTGCTTTCTTTGCAAACCCTTCACCTTATGAAAATCTCATTTCCATGATTACTCAATCCGATCTTCATTCCATTAGCACTCCAGCCATTATGGTTGCCTTATCTTCATCCATCACTATAGCTGCAATCACTACCACTAATGTCTCTGTTACCACTTCCACTATAGAGATAACTATGGCGTCTGCCTTTATTTCTATTATCGGAGCTGCTACTACTGCTCCAGGTGGTGCCTCTACCACTCCTGCTTTTTTGTCCCAAGAAGATGATAAAGGCGTTCACGTCGTAGGTCCTCCACTTCTGGTGGCCAACGTGTCACAATTTTATAACGATTATGGGTCTTTAAGAGCTCCCAACCTGATGTCAAAACTACTGCCTTATGGCGTAGCCAGGTACTACTTTTATTTCAAGTTTCCAATGTCACGTATTCATTTTTAGGTCCCATCTCTACCTTAAAACAAGTCCAGTCGATTTCTTCTTTCTTTCCATCTCCCCCCGAACACCTTCCTTTGATCTTTTGTAAGAATGTCAAAGCCACGTATTTTGCAAGTGGTTTAATTATTCTGTCGGTCCCTATAATTTCACTGAATTTTCAATTAGGTCCCTATACTATATTAGATTTTGTAAGTAAGTCCCTACTGTGACAAAAATGTTGAAATTAACAGAATATTCTGTTAAACTATATAGAATATTCAGTAAAGTGTTAGGAATATTTGGTTTGTTTAACAGAATATTCTATTAATTCTATCATTTTTGTCACGATGGAGACTTGATTTCAAAATCTGATATGGTATAGGGACTCAGTTGAAAAAAAAAAGTACAGGAACCTAATTGAAAATTCAGTAAAACTACAGGGACCGACAGAGTAACTAGACCTTTGCAAGTCGAGTCTTTAGGACCGCAGCCCCAAAAGAATCGAGTTCATCATTTTCGTCCTGAATGTCGATGCTTTCTCCCACTTATAAGTCCCTTTGTAAGTCTCTAGGTATAGTATCTGCTCTTCGACTATCCACCTACGACCTTTCCTATACTACTCCTATGCTCGGTGCTAGTTTATACTTTTAATGTCCAGCCACGAATAATTTTCACTTTTTTATGGGATGATGGGTCCAACTCTACTCGAGATTATCATTTTAGCTGGTGTATCTCTTGCTGGAGAAGATGTCCGCTGGACACTCCATATCCCGAGGATGTTTTCGACATTAATTTTGACTCGACTTCTGTGTCAGATTTTATTCAGAACAACATGGGTTTTGAGGACGACCCTGTTACTGACAACGAACACATCACTTTTTTGCTCTTATGGCTTAATACATTTTTTTTTGTCCAAAGTCAATCCAAATCCAAAAAAGCAACTATCTTCCACTATCCAAAAAAGCATATTAAAAGTTGCCTTAGTTGGTACCTGATGAATGGACTTTTGTATGATATAGAATTTCACAAATAAAATATCGTTGCAAGTATAGTTTCTAAACCAACAATAATCCTTTCATACAAAAATTTGTTTGTCACAAGTACAAACCCCTAATAATCCTAATAACCGAAGTATTCAAACCTCGGGTCATTCTCCCTAAGAATTGCAATAAAATATTCTTGTTATTGGTTATGAAGTATGTTTGGGGTTTTTGAGATAATAGACAAGAATTATAAATGGCAAAGGAAATAGACTAACAACTAACAAAGCTCTTGGCAAGGTATGAGAACTAAAAGTTCCATCCTAGCTATCCTTATCAATTGTGATGAGAGTTGTTCATTGCTCCCACTTGGTTAACCTCTAACCATGGAGGAAAGTCAAGTGGATGAATTAACTTAATTCCACAAGTCCTAGCCAATTCCTAAGGAAAGACTAGCTTAGTGGCATTCAAGTCAATTAGCAATCTCTAATTATCAATCAACAAGAGAGTTTGATAACTCAAGAATCACTAATTACTCAAACAAAGCTAAGAAAACAAAATCTAACTCATAACTAAAAGAGGCATTTCAACAAAAAGGCAAAACAATTATGAAATAACAAAGAACTTACCAATTGCATTGAGAAGAAATGTAGATCTACAAGAGAATTCATAAACTACAATTAACAATACAAAGAAACTACAAGAGAAGTAGAATGCTATAACTACAAGAGAAGAATTAAAGTGGAAAAGGAAAATTGAAGCAAGAGAAGAGAGAGATCTAGATCCAAAACTAAGAACCCTAATTCTAGAGAGAAGAGAAAGATTCCCTCTCTAGAAACTAACTTTAAACTAAAACTAAACTAATTGGTAACTAACTTGTTCATTTTTCTTCAATCCTTGAGTTAAATAGCATCATAAATGAGTTGGATTGAACCCAAAATTCTTCAGAAATCACTGGCCACGAGTTGCCTTTAAGTGAGTCACGTGCAGCATCGATGCATATGCGTACATCACGTGTACGCGTCTTTAAACGTTAGGAAAAATGGCAAATGTTATATCATTTTGAAGCTCCGGATGTTAGCTTTCCAACGCAATTGGAATGGCCTCATTTGGACTTTTGTAGCTCAAGTTACAATCGATTAAGCACGAAGATGTCAGGATTGACAGCTTTGCGATTCCTTCATTTCTTCATGAGTTCTCCATTTCTATATACTTTTTCTTCATTCCCTAAATTCTAATCTTTGCCTCCTAAACCTGAAATCACTTAACAAACATATCAAGGCATCTAATCGAATCAATGTGAATTAAATTTAGCTATTTTAAGACCTAGAAAGCATGTTTTCACATTAAGCACAAGTAAAAGAGAATCTACCAAACCATGTTATTTCCTTGGATAAATGTGGGAAAAGGTAATAAAACCCCCTAAAATCAATACAAGATAAACCCCAAAAATAGGGTTTATCAACCTCCTCACACTTAAATCTTAGCATGTCCTCATGCTAAACCAAGAATGAAATAAGGGGTATGACATTTATTCAATGCAACCTATCTATATGCATCCTATCTAAATGAATACAACTAAATGCAAAATGATCCTACCTACTTAGTTAAAAGTAAACCAATCTCCAAGACATATATGCACAAGTAGGGCCAAGATCATATAACGATTCATGAATCCTACCAATTCAAATATCAAAATGAAGTTCAAGTAGACTTGCAAGAAGAAAGCTCATGAAAGTCGGAAACAAGGAATTGAGAATCGAACCCTCACCGAAGGTATTTGCACTCTAGTCGCTCAAGTGTATAGGGTCGATTCTCTCAATTCTCCTCTAATCATGCTTTCCAAGATTTGTTTTTCATCTAACAATCAACAATTATTCAATGCATGCATACATTCATCATGAGGTCTTTTCATAGGTTGTAATGGGGTTAGGGTCAAGGTAGGATTGTATATGGTTAAGTGGACTGGAATTTGAATCTTTGGTTAACTTAGACTTTTTCACCTAACCTATATAACAACCTATACAAATTCAAAGCTAACCTAACTACCCATTCTTCACTTTTTCACATACTCATGCATTTTCCTTTCATTTCACCACACTTATGCATTGATTTTTATTGAACTTTACTTTGGGGCATTTTGTCCCCTTTTTATTGTTTTTCTTTCTTTTCTTTTTTTTTTCTATTTTTTTTCATAGCTATTTTTTTCTTTTATTTTTCTCATTTTATTTTTTTCAAGCTATATACAAGAACATCAATGCATAAGATCTAATATTTGATTAATACATGAGTATGCACCCAATTCCCAAATATAGAAATATAAAACATCCTTTTATCCCAACCAATGTTCCCAAATATCCTCAAACTTGAATAATAAACACTCTCACTAGCCTAAACTAATCAAAGATCCAAGCGAGGGACGTTTATTATTTTTTCGCTTTAGGCTTATAATGTGCTAAAATAAAGAACAATTGGGTTAAACGTAGGCTCAAAATTGGCTAACAATAGAGAGTAAAAGGTAGGCTATTTGGATAGGTGAGCTAATGAAATAATGGCCTCAATCATATAAATGCATGCATACAAGGAATAATGGACATATAGAATTAATCAAATAAAGGATCATACTCATAGAAAGAGAACAATGCACACAAGAAGGAAATAAAGTGGTTATAAGATGTAACCACGCAATTAGACTCAAAACTCACAAGCTTGTGTTCTTAGCTCAAAAACTATGTTCCAAAATAAATTATTTCAAGTAAGTTCAACAAAAATTTTCAAATTGATAGGGTGCCCTAAAACATTTTCTTGGAAAAGAAATCGTTACCCTAACCAAGTAGTCCTAATAAGAAAGAAGGGGTAAAAATATGTACAAATTCTAACTAACATGCAACCTATCATGCAATGTAACAACTAGCTAACAAGGAAAATCAAGAATTGGTGTTGAAAAAAAAAAGAAATTGTTACCCATGGAGATCGATCGGACGACCTCCCCACACTTGAAGATTGCACCGTCCTCGGTGCATGGAAAGGAGAGCAAGGTGGACGGGTGGCTACAATTGATGAGCTTTTTCAAAGGATTGTGCGGGTGGACTTGTTTGTCGCCCCATTTAGAAACTTTTCCCTTTTCCTTCTTGGTGGCCAAAGGAGAGAGAAAGAAAGAAAATTAAGCCTATAACAAAGATATCAAAACAAATAGAACATAGGCGGGGGCTAATGCCAAATAAAAGTAGGGTTTTCACTACATGTTAGCTACACATGTAAGTGAGAAAGCAATATAGGCAAAGGGCATATCAACTAATACTTGATGCAAGAGTAAATTCAAAGCATGAGGAGCATGTTGAGCATCAAGTTCAAATACGAAAAAAATAGATCATGAATAACAATATGAGGTCATATCAATGCACAAAGACACCAGAGTCATACAAGATTAAACATTGATTTAAAAGTTTCATCACCCAACAATATCAAACAAGTCAAGAAGCACCAAAATAATGCAAGAAATTCTCAACAATTGAGTAGAAAGATTCAACACCATTATGAAAATAAGAAACTTAGAAAAGAAAATAAGAACAAGCTATAAAAACAACATTAAAATGCAATGAATAAAAGTATGCAAATACAATAAACAAAGAAAATTTAAAATGAGAAAAAAAACCTCTTTTTTTGTTAGAAAGGTTAAAGACTAAAGTAAGAAATGGTGAGGAGAGAAGAAGAAAGGTAGAAAGAAAGAAGAAGGAAAGGAATGAAAAGAAGAGAGAAAAAGAAGTGTGATGAAGAGAGGCAATCCACGCATACGCGTAGTGCACGCGTGCGCGTGGGTGGTGTCCGAGAGGGTCGACGCGTACGCGTGGGTTGACTTGTGCCTTAGGTACAACGTTCGCACAGTGTAGGCGCAACTCTCGGATGGATGTATAGAGGGGTGAAACTTTTACATCCACGCGTATGCGTGGGTGACGCGTGCGCGTGGATTGGCCGGAAATCTTAAAGCACGCGTATGCGCAGAGGTGCTCTGTTTTTTTTTTTCAAAATTTTCTATGTTTTTGCACCAATCCAAGCATTCCAAACCTCCAAACAGCTACCAAAACACCATAAAACCTTATTTAACATCCTAGACTACCAATTAAACTCAACAAAGTAAACAAAACATGAAATTAAACTACTTTTACCTATATGTACAAAAGAGAAACATGGAAAGAATTTACCATAGTGGGGTGTCTCCCACCTATCACTTTTGTTTATTGTCCTTAAGTTAGACTTATGGGGAGCTCCTCATCAAGGTGGCTTGTGCTTAAATTCTTCTTGGAACTCCTACCAATGCTTGGTTCTCCATCGTGCCCCATCCTTCAAAAATAATTACTCCAAGCCTTGATTGAGTTCTGCACAAGTTAGGGGCTCCCAAATTGGATCCTTATCGCGTAATCCGGGGCCCCACACTTTATTTTCACACCCGTTTTTAAGTTGGTCATCATTATTCCATCCGGGCGGTAAGCAAGAGGAATTCTCAAGGTAATACTAAACTCTCCTTCTAGACCCATTCAATTGAGCACTAGCCCAACCCTTGCATCTAATCCTTGAAGTATCAACCAAAATGAGTCTTGATTTGCAATGCTAACCACTAAACATTCTTCTCTTACGCTTTATCCCGTAAAGCATCCTAAGTTGACCATCCGTTTCAAGCGAGCCATACTCAAGTGGGACAATAAAGCTAATAGAAATGAGTTTTACCCACTCAAGTGAAGGAATACATGACAACCTAGGTAAGAAGCTTCCAAGGATATTGACATAGCGTATTCAACTCCCGCCCTTCTTTTTCTAAGGACTTCCACCTCTTTACGAGATTCTTCAAATTCAATCCTTTGTTCATCAATGTCATCTAAATTTTCTCCATCACTCAAATTATAAATGGAAGGAAGAGAGAAATCTATCTCCACATCACTTTCTATCTTGCCGGGAGAAGGTTCTTTACGTCCATAGGATTCACCACCAAGAGGATTTGATGCTTGATCTTCCTCATCAAGGAAACTCAATTCTTGCTCCATTCCTTCCAACTCTTCATATGGGATATACCTTGAAGGTTGTGCACATTCCTCCTTGACATCAAATTCAATCTTCTTAGAAGGGTTTTTTTTCAACTTTAGGTTCCATGGAGGTTCCGCATCTCCTAAGTCTTCAACAATTTCTTCCTCTTCTTCAACAATCACAGCTTCCTCCAATTGTTCCAACACAAAGTAACATTCCTCATTTTCCACCGGAATTTCCAATCTATCCTTCATGCTATGCTCTTCCTTGGATTCTTCACATGTAGTCATGGGAGTTCCTTGAGTATTCAAGCATTTGGATGCTAACCGGTTTACCACCTCATCCAAGGCGGCCTCAAAGTTTTGTACATCGCTTTTCATCTCCTCTTAGCCTTGAAGTAGCAAAGTGAGAGAATCATCATCCATTGGGGCTTGGGGATAGATAGGAGGGTTCATTATTTTGGAGGAAGGGTTCATAATAGGAAGGTGGTTCTTCTTGGTAGAGGTGTGGTGGTTCAACACTCTCCACTTTTTCCATTTGTTGCACAACACACTCCATGGTTGCTTGAAATTGATCCAATGCTTCCTTGAGACGATCCCTTGACTCTTGTTCCGTTTGGATAACATGATTAGGATCATATGGCCCTTGGATCGATGGACATGAATATTTCTCCATGGAAGGTTGTAGTGGAAGGTAGAATTCATCTTGTGGTTGAATATTTTCATACATTGGAGGTGGTTCATCTTGGTAATAGTATGGAGTGGTGGCTCTTGGAAGTGTTGATGTTGTGGTGGTTCCATATATGGTTCATATGGCTCAAAAGGTGGTTGGTGTGGTGGGTATGAATTGGGGTCATATGGAGGTATTTGGCAAAATGAGGCTTGTAAGTATGGTTGAAGATTATGTTGAGGATAAGATTCATAAGCATATGGTGGGGCTTGTTGGTAACCACAAGGGGGTCCATCATAGCTATTGGATTGATATGCATTAGGAGTAGAATCATACCTATAAGAAACCGGAGGAGGTTGTTGCCAAGAAGGTTGTCCATAAGCTTGAGGCTCCTCCCACCTTTGGTTGTTCCATCCTTGATGCATATCCTTATTGTAATCTCCACTTCCTACAACATAGTTGTAACCAAACTCATAGCCAAAAGGATGAGAGTTCATGATAGCAAAGACAAGAACAAATGCACAAAAACAAGGAGATAAAATCTAACTACCAACTCAAACAAGCAAATCAACAAATGAGCAAACTATTCACAATATTAACATATGTACAATAACCAATAACAAGCGCACATTTGCAATTTCCCAACAATGGCGCCATTTTGATGAATGGACTTTTGTGTGGTATAGAATTTCACAAATGAAATCTCGTTGCAAGTATAGTTTCTAAACCAACAATAATCCTTTCATACAAAAATTTGTTTGTCATAAGTACAAACCCCTAATAATCCTAATAACCGAAGTATTCAAACCTCAGGTCGTTCAACCTAGGAATTGCAATAAAATATTCTTGTTATTGGTTATGAAGTATGTTTGGGGTTTTTGAGATAATAGACAATAATTATAAATGGCAAAGGAAATAGACTAACAACTAACAAAGCTCTTGGCAAGGTATGAGAACTAAAAGTTTCATCCTAGCTATCCTTATCAATTGTGATGAGGGTTGTTCGTTACTCCCACTTGGTTAACCTCTAACCATGGAGGAAAGTCAAGTGGATGAATTAACTTGATTCCACAAGTCCTAGCCAACTCCTAAGGAAAGACTAGCTTAGTGGTATTCAAGTCAATTAGCAATCTCTAATTATCAATCAATAAGAGAGTTTGATAACTCAAGAATCACTAATTACTCAACCAAAGACAAGAGGAACAAAATCTAACTCACAACTAAAAGAGGCATTTCAACAAACACATAGAAGGCAATAAAGGCAACCATTATTAATTGCAAGAATTAGAGGAATCTACAACTACAAAAGCAAGAGATCAACAATAGAAAGGCAAAACAATTATAAAAAAACAAAGAACTTACCAATTGCATTGAGAAGAAATGTAGATCTACAAGAGAATTCATAAACTACAAGAGAAGTAGAATGCTATAACTACAAGAGAAAAATTAAAGAGGAAAAGGAAAATTGAAGCAAGAGAAGAGAGAGATCTAGATCCAAAACTAAGAACCCTAATTCTAGAGAGAAGAGAGAGCTTCTCTCTCTAGAAACTAACTCTAAACTAAAACTAAACTAATTGGTAATTAAATTGTTCATTCCCCTTCAATCCTTGAGTTAAATAGCATCATAAATAATTTTGATTGGACCCAAAATGCTTCAGAAATCGCAGGCCACGAGTTGCCTTTAAGTGAGTCATGTACAACATCAATGCATGTGCGTATATCACGCGCATGCATCTCTAAACGTCAGGAAAAAATGACAAATTTTATATCATTTTGAAGCCTCGGATGTTACCTTTCCAACGCAACTAAAACCGCCTCATTTGGACCTCTGTAACTTAAGTTATGATCGATTAAGTGCGAAGATGTCAGGATTGACAGCTTTGCGATTCCTTCATTTCTTCATTAGTTCTCCATTTCTATATGCTTTTTCTTCATTCCCTCAATTCCAATATTTGCCTCCTAAACCTGAAATCACTTAACAAACATATCAAGGCATCTAATGAAATCAAGGTGAATTAAATTTAGCTATTTTAAGACCTAGAAAGCATATTTTCACATTAAGCACAATTAAAGAAGAATCTACCAAACCATGCTATTTCCTTGGATAAATGTGGGAAAAAGTAATAAAATCCCCTAAAATCAATACAAGATAAACCCTAAAAAGGGGGTTTATCAGTACCACTATAAATACTGTGGGTCATTCGACGCTTCCGACTTTAACCCTAAGTGGAATCATTTCCAAGACAGTTGTTGACTTACCATTGAATCCAATGATAGCCAGATTTGTTTTAATCAGATCTTCGACTATTTTCTGAAATAATGGAAGCATACTTTCAGGAAATAAATTAATTGCTGCTCTACCTTCAACCAAAATGCGATTAATCACCAATCCTTCGGGTTTAGCCTTAATGTGCAATGGTCAAATATGACCTTTAGTGATCTCATCGTGTCTTTCAAATAATCCTTCCTTAATCATGCTATTTTTGACAAATCGACACTCATCTCCTAAAATTATATCATCGCAATCTCCTTTAAGACAGTTGCAGGGTCCCTCAAGATTACCTTAAAAATCGAAAGGAAGGACCGAGATTGTAGCAACATATCCAAAACCAATTTCTCTAAACATCACATCTAGATCATCCTCGAAACCAGAATAAAAGGTTTATCTGTCAACACCTCTTCCTCTTCTTTCCATTTGGGATCGACATGACAGACAATATCTCCTTCGATTCCTCAAACACCTTGTCTCTTTCATGTTCCTTCTTTTGAGGTGATTTACTTTTTTTTTGTCAACTCTGGATATGGCCCCTGTATATCGACATGTTTGTGTTCGGGTCACAGCCCTTGGAATGAAGGAAGCTCTTTCTGGTAAACTGCATTGATACCTGCCTCGACCATTACCCCTTCTACTTGCTCCTCGTCTAGAGCCTCTTCTTTTTTGGGCTCCAGCCTAATTTCCAAAAATCCCTTCTGAGAACGTTAAAATTGTAGTTCCTCGAGTAGTTTGGGGCATTGTTCTGTAATCACTTGTTATTTAATATATTCGATGGAGGAACTCTAGTTTGACTTGACACCCCTTGGGATTTCTGGTCAACTGTTACCTCCGTGCGCATGTGTTGTTTGACCAGAGTAGCCACAACCTCTCAACCTTTAGTCCCTTGTTTCAGTCAAGCTTGTCTTAATTCTTTTGAATGGACACGTTCTCTTCTCTTTTTATACAAGTCGAAAGCTTTAGCAGCCGAAGTGTCGAACAGGACACTATATCGTAGACATATAGCTACATTTTCTTCTTCCTTCATTTGTCTTAACAAAAAATCTAGTAGATCTTCTCCTGTCTTTGGATAAATAGACCTTTTCGGCTTCTAACATGCCTAGTTTGAACAATTCATCTTTCTTTATAGGTTTGACAAAATTCATGTTTACTGTGAATGCCACGTCTTCTGTTTCAGCAAAATTTGAGGTGACCTAAAAATTATCGGAATCCACCTTCATTTCAAGCTTATCAGCAAACTTAAATCGATTTTCATTAATAGCCTTTTGTATCAAGTCCCTGAAACAAACACAATGTTAGTATAATGTCCAGAAACTTAATGAAATTTGCAAATTTTTTGGTTTCTCATTTCCAAAACAGACGGCATTATTTTTCCTTCACGGAGTATAAATTGTTTATCTTTTAGCAACATGACGAAGATCTATTCAGCTTTTGTTAAATCAAAGGAATAATTCTTTTCACCTGACAAGGGAGTCTTATCCTTTAATTGTTGGATTAAGAGATCGACACATATAAGGAGGTCCATCTTTTAATTCTACAGCAAAAGCAGATTCACTATTTGATTCTTCCTCGCACATGCAGTCAATATAATTAACCTTTTTATTGAAAAATGGTTTTCTTTTATTCGACTCTCGTTCCTCTTTTTCTTTATTTAACTTTTCAATTTGCTGTGCTTTATCAACCAACTAGGCTAAGTTGAGAATTGTTGATTCACCAATTTCTTTCGAATGTTAAACCCAAGCCTATTGATAACCATCTTGACTATTTCAAGTTCAATAATAGGTGTAAAATATTTATTTCTCATATTTTTAAACCGGATGACATAGTCGTCGATTGACTCGGCTTTCTCTCTTTTCACCGTGAACAAATCTGACTATATTACTTTCATTTTTTCCTAAAGAACTAATTATAAAAACTTCTTTCTAGTTGAACCCAACTAAGGATCGAGTTTGGTTGCAAATTTGAAAACCAAGTAAAAATATTCTTTGTTAGTGAAGAGAGAAAATATCTCATTTTTAAATATTATTATTGGTCAACTCACCTATTTCGACCGAATAACGAGCAATATGCTCTACAGTCGATTTTTCACTTTTCCTTGCAAATTTTGTGAGGGATTTAGGAGTTTTGACTCCGGAGTTCGGCTTACAAGACATAATCGAGAAAGAGAGATATAAAATAAGGTTGATTAATTGCCCCAACATTCAATCCAGCTTTACTAGGGTGAACGCAGATCGGATCGGATCGGATTGGATCTAATATCTGTAGTTTTTAAACTTGGATCCGATCCGCATATTTGTGGATCGGATATCGGATATCGGATATATCTGTAAAACACAAAAATATTTTTAAAAGGTTATTTTTATTAAAAAATATCAATAAAATTTATTTTTTCTATTCTTTTAAATATGTTTACTCTTAAAATAATATTAAACATACATTTGTTAAATAATAAATTAAAATAATACAACATATATGATAATTATTAGTTGAAATAAAACATAAAAGAATATTTACTTATTTATTTCTTTATTTTTGTGGATACACGGATATACAGATACCTATACAAAATTTACAATCCGATCTTATTAGTGTGCGGATTGGATCGGATATGATCCGATAGCCTTGCGGATCGGATCCATATCAGCACTTTTTAGATCGAATTCGGATAAATACTGTGGATATGCAGATGGGATCCAATCCATGAACACCCCTATGAGCTTTTTTCAAGATTTACTCGACCGCTTAAGTTATATTTTGACCAAAGTTTGAGCAGCATTATTTGCTCTACCTTCATTTAATACCTTATTTGGGTCATCTCCCCTATTCAAAATGACAAGAGGGTTATTAACGCGAACTTCCTCAAAAAATTGGGCTAGTGGTCAATTAATTGATCCCATAATATCGTCGATGCATCGAGCAACTTGCTCTATTCGAGCATTATTATTTTCTAACATTGGATTTAATACTGTAGCCATCTGTTGTATCAGTATATTCACTAAATCATGATGAATATCTTCGATTTGTTGTTTAAATACAGCCAAAGATTCAATTGTATTAGGCGAAGATGTCCTTACAGAAATTTTCCTCGACATTTCGGGAAATATTAAAGTACGGATTCCTCCTATTGACACCCTAGGAGCTCCTATATCCTATGCCGAAATGATATTCGACATTGTAGGATTTGATTGCCGCATGGGTACAAATCCCAGATATGAAAAGTTATTTATTAAGAGTTGATAGGCATTATAATTTGTCATGCAAGGGTAGTATAAATATATAATGATCGATTTAGTAGTTGATTTTAATATAAAAAAATCTATTTTATTAAATAAATAGATTGAACCAAAACATAATTTGATGTGAAATTTTTCTATTTATTACATTGTTAGTATAAATTTTTATTAATATAATTTTTTTAATAAAATTCATTGTTAAATTTGATTTTATACATTGTTTTACATCTTTAAAATCTCTATTATTATGAAACGGGGTATAATTTTGACCACAAGTTGCTCTCAACGTCCCATCCTCACTTCTTTATTTGGCACAACCTGAAATTATAATCCTCACAAGCTGACCCAAATTCTTGGTTGATATGCGGCAATAACATAAAAAGTCATGAATCAATCGCAAAACCGTATGCATTGTCTGTGTTCTTCTTTCTTTTATATTGTTAGTGTTATACGATTGATACTTTCATCAATTAATTAATAAATGAGAAGCTTAATTGAAAGAATGGTTTTTGTCAAGTTTTATGCGTTACATCGCATAGACATTTCACGAGTTCATCTACTGCACGCACTCAACAATTTTAATTAGGGCAATTTCGAAATATGGTCCATTTTTTGGCAACTCACTCAACCATTCTTATGAATTTATTGAATAATTAATTTAAAGTAACCTATATAGATACTCAGAATAAATTAAAAATTTGACCTGATTAACTTAATATAAATAAAAGAATAATATTACACATACAAATTTTTTTGTTAATTAAATCTAATTAAATTGATCTAACATAATAAAAATTAATTATGACTAATATTATTCTAAATTTTATTGTTTAACTTAATTGATAAAAAGATCTAGATATACAATATTATTCTAAATGAAATTAAGAGAAGCAATAATGCAAAGGCATATATATATTAAAATTAAAATGGGCTTGATTGGTACATTCGTCCCACCGCAAATAATTTGTTATTCGATCGTCAATATATTCCATTCCTTAGCGAAACGTTTCCTTTATCCTTTGTCTTTTGCAACGTGAATTCTAAACTTAAGCAATGGTCTTTGATGCAACTTAGTAGAAAAAATTTATTTTGATAAAGGAAACAGAAAAAGCTATTGCCCATACATATTGCAGTTCCCCCACCTTTTACTACAAGAATAAAATAAAATGGAAACGGAAGAGAGTTCAAAGATCAGTCACAAAATTAAATATTGAAAATTTTGTAAAATAAAGAAATAAGAGTTTAATTATTTTCAAAAGTGCTATGTAAAAAAATTAAAAATCAATAACTAAATCAGTCATTATGTATTTATTATAAATATATATAATTTATTTTTAATATGTATTTTATACTGATAATTATTTTTAATACCTGGTTTTAATATATATCTAATATGATTAGATTATTTTTGAATTAAAATAGTAACACTCATATATGATATAAATTATTTTTACTTTACAAAATTATTTTCCAAAGCGGAAGGTAAAGAAGAAAAATAAAGTATGTTAGTAAATTATTATATTTTGTTATTTTTTTAAATGACATGAAAAAGGAAAAAAAAATAGTCATGACATTATTTTGATAATAAACTGATAGTTTAACAAAGTCTCATCACCGTTCACCGGAGACAATCTCGTTTGAAATGTAATTAATAATTAAGTATAAAACGGTATCATTTAAAATTGTAGTTGATGATAAAAGGCTAACTAATCACTAGTAATTCTTTCTGCTAGAGACAATTATTATTGATAAATACATTGATCACTACTGCATAACTTAATGATGATATTAAATAATTAATCACTTTTTGACGATAAAGATAATAAAGCCAGAAATAGGTCGTTCTTTTTATATAGGAAAAGTAGTAAATCACAAATGTTTTAACAATAAGAAAAAGAAAACTCGTTACTAGTCTGTTATTGTTATAATCCCCACCTGAAAAATAAGGTGCATTTGTGATTGGTTAATATTAGAGGTACAAAGGTAGGAGAAGGGCAACTCACAATAATGGCCCATAAATTGGGTTAAACCAGAAGAGATACGAATGATGTTTGTATATTTTTTTTAAAAAATATATTATTTATAAGTTAAAACAATTATCATATATTTATATATAAGTAATTGGTGTATAATGTGTATAATGATAATTAATACAAAAATAAATAGTATTTTTGAAATTAGAATAAACGTAGATAATTTTTATTTTTAACTTATATTTGACCAAATAAATAGTCCATTATACACATTGTACAGATATCACATTGGTTCTCTAACGAAATTTTTTTTAATATTAAACGTAAAAAATAATATTATATGTGATTAGTTGTTAATTAGTCTAAGTAAAGTAGTAGTGGATGGTAGCGAGTGTGTTAAGAAGAACATGCCACGTTGAAATGCATGTGAGTGAGGGGTGGGGCCAAAGGACAACCTAGCAAGTTCCAAAACCATAATTTAGGGTGGGGTCCACAGGAGTAAACAGCTGGCGATGCGGTGAGAGAGAAGTGAGTAACTCAAGTCTCAACCATATGATATGCCAATTAACACAACACTTAACCACAACCAAAATCTCAAACACTTAACTTTCCAAATTGGGTCACCACCATTGTCGGAAGCCATAGATATTTGGACATGTTCGTATCAGTGGCTCCAGCCTAGCACTATAACACACCAGTATTTCAATTCGTGCGTTGCAAAATCTTGCAACCTTTACTCTTTTTTTCTTTTTTCTTTTTTTTTTTTTTGGGGTACGGATATTCGCATCAATTACACGGTTTGAATGCTTTCCTTTCTTTGTATCAACCACAAGTGTGGTAGCTACTTAATTTTTGTAAAGTGGATACATTACTACATGTAAGACTGGTCAATTCAGATATCTAGTTCGCTTCTTTGTTGCCTATCAAAACTGTCGGTGGCTTCGTGCTACTCTCTCTCCCTTTTTTTGTTTTTATAAAATATATCTTTTTCTTTTGGATTTGCTTTAAATTAGTATACAAAGGTTATACACCGTAGCAAGTAAAGGGTATTGTGTTAAAAAAATGGGACATCGCTAGATACAAGTCTTCCTTTCCCCCCTAGTTTATTAAAAAATGAAAATGAAATATATATATAATTTGACAGACCAACAACTCTATATGAATAGTAATACCTGATCAAAATCAATAATACAAGGGTAGATTGGTGTAACATATACATCAACAAATATTTTATCTATAATTCTTTATTGACTAGAGGAACATGACATTCATTGAAATCAAGATTCATTCTTTTTATGCATGTTCATACCTGTATTTAATAAAATGCATGTTTTATTCAATTTTCGTTAATAAAAAATAAGTATATACCTTACATTTGTAATTTTTGATACTTAAATATCAATCCATCATCAAACATATTTTTGAGATACGCAAATTTTAAGCATCAAACATTTTGATACTACAATAATTCTACCGACAAATACCATGAAAAGGCATCAGAATATAAATAGCATAGTTAGGTACAATTGCCATCGCCGGATGGACAAATTGTGATTAAATACGGTTGTTAGCGAATTGAGTTTGGAGATAACTAAAGTTAACCAAATAAATTGATGCTTAAACCGCATTAATTTGGCATGTATAATAAAAAATATTTTAATGTTCAATACAAAAGTAGATTAAATATAGGTCCGAGAGATGCAATCATGACGATGATAATGACAATAACTACCGATATTATGATCATTGTTATAATTGTAGGCCACATGTATAAGAGACTCAATCTTGCAGCGAAACTGTGACAGCAAGACCCACACGTAATTGCTACTACAACAACAACAACAACTAAATCGAGTATTTTTTTTTAAAAAAAGCACAAGGGGTTCGCTCAACGGCGACATGTATGCATATTCGTATATATTCTATTTGCCAAGATCAAAATCCTTGTGTTTTTTTGCACAACATTGTGATTACAAGTTTTAAATTCAGTTTGGTCTACTTGTTGAGTTCTCTGTCGTTAAATATGTTAATACTAGGGACAGAGATTTTCGATGCTCTAAAATGTGAAAATATAAAATATCAGCAGTTCTAATTCCTCACTTTCTCATGTTTCATCTTTAGTTTAGAGGACCACGTTACATGGAGGTAAAACTTAGAATTCATCCTTTTGCCATTTGAGTTGGAATTGAATAATGAGAAATCAATAATAAAGAACTGAAGACTGAAGAATCATATCACTAAAACAAAAGTATACATTCACTTATTCACCAACAACTTCACTAGCAAAAATCCAAGTACCACAATCCTTAATTAATGCTTGCCCAATGAAAAGGATAACAGAATAAACTTGACTGCATAATAATTGAATAGAAACACAACTCATTTTCTCTGCATGGCCACAAGTGGATTAACCCATACCCTGATACCCCTATTTCTTTTGGTGAAAAAACAAAAACTGTTTCTGACATTTGACAGGAGACCAGAGATTCAGCAGCTAAGACTCACACCTTGTATTAACTAGCTTCCAAATCAAATGCACATGCAGTTCTAGGAACATGCATATACTAATATAATATAGGCTGAAGTAACACGGTTTCTGTGGGCTTCATATGGTGTTGGACAAGTCATTATTGCTCTATTTGGGCATTGGTATGGGCCGAGTAGACACAAGAGAAGCTTCCTGCTTGCATTTTGTTCCTATGTCTTCCACACTCGAATGGTGCCATCCACAGAAGCAGTTACCATGCAATTCTCCTTTGGGTGATAACTTACGCTTGTTACCTGAGCAAGTAAGTTCACGTGACTTGAATCATTGTCGACTAGTCTTATCCTTCCATAAGAAGTAAATCCAAACAAAACTAAGCACAAATATTTACATCTCTAAGATTATAGTATCTATCACATTATATAACCCAAAATGGCATCAGTTATGGCAGAGCAATACCTAGACTCTTGTCACAACAAAAAAAAAAGGAAGAGAGAATTGAAACTGACAATAATAAGATGCAGCATTAAGAGCTTTAATTAATTTGACAACAAAGTAACAACATATTTCAAGAAAATCAGCAGCAGATATTTTTTTGATAACTGTTCAAGATGTTGTGTACAGGTGACAAAAACTGTATCAAAACTGAATTGTCACATGAAATTATTGTTTGTTGGTGTAACAAATTTTCACATTGGTGGCCCCAACAACCCAACACAAAAGGATAGGACTTAGGAGAGTAGCCAGTAGGAAAGAGAAAGGGGGCTCAATTGAAAACATGATCCGCTTCCTGTGGAACCATATAATCTAAATGGACGAACAAGCATAAACTGAAACAGCATTTTGTAAAACGATATCAAGTTTGGGATTAAAACTTAAGAGGAATTCATTTTCTTTTGTCAAGCTTAAGCAGGAACTAAAAACTTGAGGAAATCACAATCATAGTTGCAAAAATATCATTAGCAAATGAAAGGTCTATAATGTCCTTTTGGACTTAGTAAATTAGTATCAACATAGTTTCTAACAGAACTTCCATGTAGAAAGGGTGCTGAAGTCAAAGAGTTTACCACTGAGTTATGAGCCCTGAATCTTGACACGACTGATGCATCTACAAGATCCCAAAAATAGATGTAGCCATCCTCAGAGCCAGCAGTTACATGAGCATCCGTATTGGTAAGGCAGCAATCCAATTTAAAAGACTGAGGATAACTAATTAGAAATTATTATTAAACCTGATAAGATGGACTAAGCCATAAAGCTTGCAAGGGCATGGTATAGTTGCTTAAAACACAAAAAAAAAATGTGTTTTTAGAATGAACAAATGTCGGAATGGAAATGTGGTATGCCAGATATATAAATATACAAATGACGGTGAATCTTAACTTGTAGCTAAATTTGTAATAGAAGAAAGTAATAGAAACAGATTTTAACATCTCAGAACTAACCTTATTAGTGTGTCCTTTATATTCTTGCAATAACTCCCCTGTAGATCTGCCACAAGAAAGGATGAAAAAAACTTAGCAGGGAGTAAGATCCATGCTAAATTTCCTCTGAAAGTTATACACGTACCGGTCCAAAAGACGCAGAGTAGAGTCGAGACAACCAGCTAGAATGCAGTTACCATCATTGGACATGGATATGCAGTTAACAGGTTGCCCCAAGTTATCGGATGTTTCTCTGGTGTGTACAAAAGAAAAAATTAGTAGATTTCACGAAGCAGATGACAATACATGTGCGTATCGGGAGTGTTTCTCTTTCATTTTGAAATATGCTGCTACATGCCTGCCAATACGAATGTCAAAGGTTCGAACAGTTCCATCAACACTTCCTCCAATGATTTCAGTCTTTGTTAAGCAAACAGACATGACACTATCTGAGAATGTGTCAATAATCTGAACATCAATTGATAGGATAGACTTTATTAGTAATATTGGTGAGCGGGGAAAGGGAATGAGCATTATTAAAATGAATTCACCTGCATAGGCTCGGTGCTGTGGGATCTGCAGTCCCAAGCACGCAAGGATTGATCATAGCCAGCTGATACTACCACAGAGGAATACTCATTGAATTTCACAGCATTGACCTATGAAAGAAACTACATTACAAGAGTGATGTCTATAGCTATGAATTGAAGTGAAACAATAGAGGGGCAGGGAGCTAAATAGCGAATAGCAAATACCTCACCGTCATGACCACGGAACTTTCGAATTACACGGCCTGTAGCTACATCCCAATAAAAAATCTGGCGATCTCCACCACACGAACATAGCTTGGAGTTGTCCCTATATCAAATTATTAACATGCAATTGTGTTGATTACTAAGGAGAGAGAGAGAGAGAGAGAGAGAGAGAGAGAGTACGAAGTGACGTGGACATCGCGGACTTCGCGGCCGTGGGATTTGTAGGTCTTGATGTGGATGCCACGGTGGGGATTCCAGAGGCGTATGGTGCGGTCTTTGCCGCAGCTGAGGCAGTAGTTGCCGTCGGCGTTGAACCTCGCGGCAAGTACGGCGCCCTCGTGCCCCTTCAGCACATTCACCTCCTTCCGAGGAAGATCTTCCACGCTCATTCTTTCCAAAACCCTATCACGACCTTGCCTTCGGTTCAGTTCAATCTCCTTCACCAATCACAATCCTGACTCCCCCTAGCCATAGTAGCATAGTTATCAGAACAAATTGGTAATTGACCCGGTGGTCACTGGGTCACTAGTTCAACCGATTCATCTCGTTGATCGGGTCATAATTAAATAAAAATATAAAATTGCAAAAATGAAATTAAAACAAAAAATAAAAATGCATATGCTCACAAACATATTAAGACATAACTAATAAATTAGTCACTAGTACAATTTCAACTCGTTGATAATTTTCAACAAAAAATTCATTTATATAACTTTCAGCAACAAAAATTTTAGCTCCAAATTCGATTTACAGCAACAAAAAATTTAGCTAAGTGATTATTTAAGCAAGACGGCCATAAATTTAAGGTTCAGTGATCATAATCAGCAAAAAATTCAACTCTGATGTTTTCCAGCAACAAAAAAATTAGCTCAGTGATATGTTCATTATGTTCAGCAACAAATTCAACTTACAGCAACAAATTCGGCTCATTGATAATTTCCAACTACAAATTCAACTATGATAATTTTCAGCAACAAAAACTTTAGCTCCAAATATGATTTACAGCAAGAAAAAATTTGGCTAAGTCATTATTTCAGCAACACAGCAACAAATTCAACCACCAGTGATGATTTTCAGCAAAAAAGAAACTTAGCTCAGTGATATTTTCAGCAACAGATTCAACTTTCAGCACTAAAGCAAGGTGTAGCGATGATTTACAACAACGAAAAACAGGGCAATTTGTTGGAAACTCACCTGCCCAGAGACCAACTGACGGTAAAGGAAGCTGACCAAGCGAGCCGAAGCAAGAAGACGAGAACGACCACCAGCCGAGCGACCAGATGCTGGTTCCGTCTGCTTCTGCCGCCGGCGACTGACGACACAGAGCGCGACGACGAGCTTGAGTGGGAGACGACGACCAGATAAGGAATGGTCACTGAAGAACTCGCCAACCAGCCGACGACAAGAAAAGGATCGCAACGGGAAACGAAGAGCGCCGGCAAAAAGACGAACGTGCCCGTGGGTTCTGTGCACGTGAGTGACGCCGATGGGAGAAGTGGGAGGCTCGGTTGAGGTTAGTCCGGCGGCGACGGCAGCCTCTGGCTGATGGAGAGTAGCTCGGCGATGAAGAAGGGGATGTTGCTCTGCTCTGATAGGGTTTTAGGGTTGGGTTTGTGAGAGAGAAGGGGGAAGGGGGCTGGTTTTAAACGACGCCGTTTTCTTAATGTGAATAGCGACTTAAAAATCCGGCCAGTTCGTCCGGTTTACCGTTTAATCGCCAATTCGACCGATTTTTTAACTAATTTTTTGCATAACAATTCTAAAGATAAACCGAATCGATTAAATTATCAATTTTCGATTAATCTAATCGAATCAGCTTATTCGGTCCGGTTTTAGAACAATGCTTTAGACAGTTAAATTCTGTCCAAACAAGAAAAAAAGACCGTTTAAAGAATGGCTCACTCCGGCCAAATGATCGAGTGACTGGATTTCCAGCCGATTCATCTGAGTCGATTCGAGTTTGATAACACTGGCGACCGGGAGGCACTCGCCACTAGCCAGCCACCCATTCCCCGCCTTAGCAGCACTCCATTTAAGATTTGGGCTACAGCCCATTTCTCCATTACACATTTCCAATATCCGTTCATCTTATAAACAAATGGCCTAAGCAAGTCGGCCTTAAATCCTTAATACCTTTGTTTTTGGTACTTAAATCCTTAATACCTTTAATAAAGCAAAATGAAAAAATGGTCTGGTTACTCTTTTTTTTTCACTTTTACAAGTCTAATAAAAGAAAAGAGCAACACCTAAAACACCAAAAACCCAGTGAAAAAAAAAATCTTTTTGGGGGAATGGTATCATCAATATTTATGGACATGATGAAACTGAATTTGTCTTGACCGAAACCTGGCCTTAGATATTGGCTGATTTTATTTTTAATATCTTTATTTGATTCTAAATTGGATGGAAGATTGAAAGGTGGCATAGTGGCATATTAGTGGAAAATTAAAGGCAATTGATTATGTATTTATGTAATGTGCATAGTGGATCTTTTCTGTATTCCCCTGAAGCCTGAAAGTTGGGAGTTACAATCCATACGAAGGGTTGACTATAGTTATATAAGTAGATGCTGAGAGAAGCCATCTTGCATGTGCACTCAAGAAAGGAAAAAACGTGAATCCGAATTTTGCAGCATATATGGGTCTGAAAGAGGGAATTTTGTTGATGGTATTGAGTCTTGTCGTGTACGGAACGGCATCAAAGGACGGAGGAGGAGTGGAGCAGGCGGATTGCTTGAGGTCGTTGGTGGAGCTGAGATCTTGTTCGAATGAAATCCTCCTTTACTTCAGCAATGGCGGCGTCACTCATATTAGCTACAAATGTTGCTCTGCAATCACCCTCATCACGCATAATTGCTGGCCTGCGTTGCTCACTTCCTTGGGCATCACTCTTCAGGAAGCCCATTATTTACGTGGCTACTGTGATGCTTCTGCTTCTTCTCCTGCCTTCGCCCCTTCCCCTTCCCCTTCCCCTTCCCCTGATGTTCAAATTTCACTTAGGACTTAGCTACCAACAATGCTCAATCATCAATCATCGTGTTTCTATGTATAAGAGCAATGGAACTTACATAATATAATATATTATTTATTAGTCAAAGCGGGTAACATATATATAACAAGTAGTTCTTGTTTCTTATTCAATGTATACACCAAATTAAAATGCAAGTACTATTACTGCTTTCTAAAGAGTTTAATATCCCTCCAACGAGATTCCATATAGTTGGAAGGATCATTCTGAGTATAAACCCCAAACTTGAAGTAGAAAGTACCGGGTCCACGACCATCACCATCAAAATTGAGATTCCCATCAATGTAAACCTTGACGTTGTTGGCACCAACATCATGAATCACATTCAGCCTGAACCATCTATCATAGATGTTGTTCTGCACAACAGGATCCCTATAAGCCTTAAGAGAACCATCATACACCCTAAGCTGCAACGTTGTGGCAGAGGAGCTTCCACCGAACACTTGCATGATGCTCACACCGCTTGTTCCACTCGGCACGTAAAAGTCCCCTTCAAATTGCCACACACCGGATGTATAATCATATCCCTGAAAATTAATTAATTAACTTAATTAGCCTGCTTATTATAATGTTAATGACTTCATGTTAACTCACCGTAATGCGAATCTCGGTTCGTGGCAGGGTGGTGCTGGATGGTTCGAAAGGCTTGTCGGTGGAGTACACCCAGAATTTATGAACCCCATCTATGAAGGTGTAACGCTGGTTTTGTGGAACATCGTAAGGCTTTTGGACCTGGAAATTTGAGTTGCTTATTGGGAGTTGGGTGAACCCTTGTGTTGGATCAATGGCTGCTGAAAATGAGGCCAGTGTTAATTGCAAGAGGGTTACATGCAAGATGGGTAGCAGCACCATTGTTGCAGGTTGGAGGTTGTATTTCCAAAATGTTTATTGCAAGGTTTGGAATTCAATGGTTGATGCCTCAGGCTATATATATATATATATATATATATAATGTATGCAGATGAAGGGCAAAATACTCGAACGTGCTGCGGCTAATGATGATTTCTTCTTTGACATTCTTACTCCATTCTTCGTTGAAAAGTATTGGCAACTCTAAAATAGGTATATGTATGCGGTGTATTAGAATGAAAACAATAGTTAATAAATCAAACAAGCTTTTTTTATTTTTTTATTTATAATTTTGTATTTAGGGTGTGCAATTATTGTTATTTTTTTAGCAAAGTCCATCTTGTAAGATAACATAAAGGAAAAGTATAGGGTACCAACATATTATCCGCCAATTTCTGTCAATTCTTATTTATATTTGTGTTTCATGGAAGTGTGTTCGTAGATGTGTCTAATAATTAATATATTTTAAATACATATATAAAGAGACACATCCAAAAAATATATCTATAAAGACACTTCTATTAAACACAGTTATAAAAAAGACATTTTTGTTAGACACATCCACAAACACACTTCCATGAAACACAATTATAAATAAGAGTTGGCAGAAGTTGACAGATATGCTGTTGGTAACGTAGCAGAACCGTAACATAAAATATTTATTGCCGGTGTTTTATTTTTTTTCATTTTTTGGAGTGATTTTAGGGACTTAAATACTTGATTTTGATGCATTAAACTAAATTAAAAACCGATTGAAAATGTGAACAGCTATGATTCCAATTATGTGACTATTTGTGTAGATATAGTGGATGGTTCATTGACCATGACTACCACGATCAGCCGCCGTGCCCAAAAAGAAAAAGGCATAAATTACAGGCTTGTGGACTTTCTTTTTCTTCTCCCCTACGCCCCTACCCAAAAGAATATAGCACAACTCTTTTTTATTACATTGTCTTATTGGTAAGGGTATAGTACACTTTAATTCCATATATTTCTTTTTCCTCTTTTGGTATTCAACTAATCAACTTCTCCCCATTGTTTCATTCAAATAGGAGAACGTTTCCTCGTATGCAGATAACTCATAACAAACAAAGATAAATAGGAAATTCAAAGCTGCATTAATAAGAGTTTTTTCACAAATTGGAAATGAACTAAATAGTTAAATGAAAAAGTCTCAACCAGAATAGAACTCACTTAAATCAATTTGGATTAGTTCGATGGTTCGATTCCGCGTTGTGTATGTAGCAATTTATTATCCAACGGCTGACTCTTAAATAGAGATAAAATTCGTGACTGTAGTTAACCTGCTGGGTTAGAGGATATATAGTGGAAAACAAAAAGAAAAGAATAGAACTCAATTAATACTTATGGAATGCTTCGAGGATAACTCAACAATGGCATTGTATATACTTTTCATGAAGCTAGTCGGGTTCCGGTGGTCAACAAAAGTAGATTGTGGTTTATTTTTCCATAGTCCAAACAACTAAAGAAACAATAGCATGATACAACTAAATAAGAAACAGTCAACAAAACAGCACACTTAAGGTTTATTCTATGACCACAAAATACTGAGACGCTTAAAGTTGAGACATGAAAGAGTTGAAAGAAGGTTGTTCTACATGTTACTGGAAGAGAAGGAGTTTGCAACATCAATAACAAAGCGATATTTAACATCGGATTTGCTGAGCCTTTCGATAGCAGTGTTGATCTCATCCATCTTAATCAGCTCAATATTTGCAGTTATGTTATGCTTTGCACAGAAATCAAGCATCTCCTGAGTCTCCTTCAGCCCTCCAAAGTTGCTTCCCCCTATAAGCTTCCTTCCTGCACATGACTTACACTTTTCATTCCAATGACTAAATCCATACAGGTTTATAGTACTAGAAATGTGAATTCTTGGTTTCCTGATTACTTACCTCCAACCAAGGGGAAGATAGGCAGCTGAAGAGGCTTGCTAGGCAGCCCTACATTGACCAGCTTTCCGTTCAGCTTCAGCAGACCAAGCAGGGGAGCCAGCGGATGGACGGCCGAAATCGTGCTGATGATATAATCCATTGTTCCCATGGCAGCCTGCATGAATCATGTGCAAAAATAAACACAACAACATGGTTGGCTAATTCCTTGTGATACACGCTATCTCACCTTCATTTTTTCAGGATCAGAGGAAAGAAGGAAAGAATCAGCCCCTAGAGTGTGAATGGCCTCAGCTTCCTTGTTGGGAGAGCCACTAATGACAGTAACTTTGAGACCAAATGCTTTGCCAAATTTGATGGCAACGTGGCCTAAGCCGCCGAGGCCGGCCACTCCCAAATGCTTGCCGGGCTCTGTCATCCCATAATACTTCATGGGGCTATACACAGTAATCCCAGCACACAGAAGAGGGGCACCGGCATCAAGGGGTAAGTTGTCGGGAAATCGAAGCACAAAGCGCTGGTGAACAACCACGAAATCGGAGTAGCCACCCTGCGTTCGTGTCCCTTTATAAGGAGAGTTATAGGTATACACAGTTCTAGGACAGTAATTCTCCAGATCCTGCTGGCAACACTCACATTCCTTACATGAGTCCACTATTACACCAACTCCAACTCTATCCCCCTCCTTAAATTTTGTCACATTACTTCCAACTTTTGTCACAATACCAACAATTTCATGCCTGCAAAACACAATGCAACTTAAACTCACATCCTGAAATCATATTGCGTCCTTCACAAATAGAAATGTTTGCCTCCGACTATTATTATTCGTTATTCAAGTTTACTACTATTTCATATAAAGAAATTGTTTGCACTAATCACATACCTAAAATAAATAAACAAACCAATTTACTTTTAGTTTTGCTTGGCTTGTAGTCTTATTTATTTGTCTGTACCCTGAGGAGTTAGATTCTATTGTTTTATTTAGTTAGGTTCCTGTTTACTGAAAGGATTTCTGCCGCTTAAATAGGTTTGTGTTAATGCTATTATTTTAGCCCTGTACAGTTACGATAAAGACACATCTAAAAAATCTTATTCTTACTATATAAATCCATTGTGAATCATACTAATTACATTGCACAAAATCAACTCATATTCTATTATCTATAATAATAATTGTTTATCATCACTATCAGTGCAATGTGGATAGAGTGGTCCCCTTGATGGGAGCAAAAACAGGATTTATGACAACGGTATCAAGCTTATGACATCAAAATTTCATATTTAAAAATAACAATAATTAAAAGGAAATTTTCTTATAATCCAAAATTAAAGGGGTACGACACACTTATTTTCACTAAAATGCTTTAATAAGGAGAAATTTTGGGGTCAATTCACATATTTAATAAAATCCAAGGTTAGAATACCAAAAAAAGAAAAAAGAAGAGATTATTTGCAGTTAACCCTAAATAATAAATAATAAATACTATGGCAATTTATGTGGATGAAGAAATGAATCCAAAAAAGAACCGACTGAGGGAGTCCCTGGCTGAGGCCCGAGGGTGACCAAAGAGGAGACAGGAGAGTGAGATTGTTAATGATGGCAACGACTCAACGGTTATGTGTGTCCCACTCTCTCTCTCTCTCCAACAACACTAATAAAGTTGCTGTCCTAAACCAACAAAAAAATCACCTTCAAATTATTCAAAAGTACTTTTAAATTATTAAAATAAAAACATTTCAAACTACAATAATAATAATAAGCATAATCGATTTTGATCCGATACTTTACAAATCGGATTAAAAAGGTAAGACATTTTATCTTTAAAATATGATAATTAAAAAAAAAGTAATTTTTCATATAATTTTTAAATAATTATCTAAATATTCTTATAAAATTACAAATCAAATGCATACATACTTTGTAAGATACAAAAATTAGTTATCATTTATAAAAGATAATTTTTTTATTTTTGTTGAATTTTAGTTGACAAATAGAGAGGATCTTTTTGGGGGCAGCATTCGTAAGCATTTTTTTACTCTTATTTATATCTATAATTTATATAATATTGATAATCTGCATTCTTTAAAAAAGATTGAAGCCAGGAAAGAAAAGAACGGTTGGTGATTGGTGGAATTAAGCATGAAAAAATTAAAGAGAGAGAAAGAGTGGAGGAGTAAGATAGGTAGAGAAAGAGTTGGAAGTTTGAGAGTATATATATATTGGAAAATGAAAAAGAGGAAGAAAAGAACGAACCCAGGGACAACGGGGTAAGTAGTGAAACCCCAGTCATTCTTGATTGTGTGCAGATCGGAATGGCAAACCCCGCAGAAGAGGATTTTGAGAGTGACGTCATCAGCTTCGTTTTCCCTGCAAACATAATAGTAGTAATAATTAAGTAGTGAGACATATACAAGAAGAAGAAGAAGAAGAAGAAGAAGAAGAAGAAGAAGAAGAAGAAGAAGAAGAAGAAGAAGAAGAAGAAAATACCTTCTTGAGAAATGGAAGGGAGAGAGATGACCAGAGGTATCTGTTGCAGCCCAGCCAAAGGCATTTGATGAGCCCATCTTTCATTCGATTCTGATGCGAAGCTTCCAATGGCCGCCCACTATTTATAATCCATATTCATCCTATCTCACATGCTACATGCTACTCCATTTTTTTTTAAGTTTTTTCACAATTACAATTCTTACATCACTATTTAACATATCTATATCAAATATTCGAATATAAAAGTTTGTATTACAATTAAATCCTATTACGCGTATATAAAAATTTAATAGTTAAAATTAAAATATAAAATATATATTAAAAATAAATTTAACAACACATATCTTTATAAATAAATATATAATTAATTTAATAATTATTTTTTTATGTAAATATATATATTTTTTTTACCATTGATTATG
>NC_029774.3:114152280-114154284 GCF_000817695.3 Arachis duranensis | reverse complement strand
GTGTATATAATAATAATATATTTTTTATGTGAATAATATTATAGAATAATTTTTAATTATATTTAATTATAAATTTAATGTATTTTTTATAATTTTATAAATTTATCTGAATTATATTATTTTATTAATTTTATTTTGGTAGAACAAAAATGTAGAGAGGGATAGAGAATAAGAAACAAAAGGAGAGAGAAAGATAAAGAATAATAAGGAGAAAGAGAGATAGAGAGTTGTTATTTTTAGGGAGAAAGATTTTATTTTTATTGTAACAAAAGAATAAAAGAATATCGGTAACATATATTGATTCGTCAAATCTACTTAGTATACTAAAACTGGGTTTTTTCCCAATTATTAAAGGTGACGTGTTGATTTCTCATGCCTCCGTTTTCCCTCCAAAATGAATAAATTTTTTTTCTATTCTAAATAATTTTATTGTAATTATATTATAATTAATACTAAATGAATAATATATAATTATACTAATTTAGGAACATATCTTCATTATAATTATATCAAATCAATATTTAATACACTATTAAACTATTTATCAATTATCAATTAAAAATATTTTTAATAATTTTAATGATAATAATAATATCAATAATAGTAATAATAATAATAATAAATCTTTGTTACCTCATTCACGTATATCAAATAATTTTTCTAAATTATTTTATAAAAAATATCTTTAATATAATTATATTGTAATTAATATTTAATGAATAATGTATGGTTATACTAATTTAGAAACATATCTTCATTATAATTGTATCAAATCAAAATTTAATGTATTATTAAAAAATTACCTTAATAATAGGTAATTTACATATTTATTTTTGTTTTACTAAAGTCTATATATAGTGTTTTCCTGTGGTACATGAATCTAAATTTGAGAGTCAATTCATAATTTTATATTTAGTATTTTTTTTTTACTACTTCATAGAATAAGAATGTATTCTTCGTTTTTTATTGAAGTTGATCCTTTTAAGGTACAATTTATAATTTTTATAATATTTTTTATATACTCATTCTATTATATTATTCTTTTGATAATTTTTTATTTGTTGTTACTCTAAGTTATTCTTATCGTCTAATGTTCCAGTTCGATTTTTTTTGCCACAATCATTTACAATGCATCACATCCATAAAATACCTCATCGAGTTGTCTTCACTGAAACTAGGTTTTTCCCGACTAATGAAAGTGAGGTGTCACTTTTTATATGGATGTAAGCGTTCAAAGAAGAGGCAATAGTCTCTACTTTATCGAATGATGGTTGGATCTACTTACCTATTATGACCAACCCAATAGAATGTGGTTAAAGTTAGATTTCTTAGGAGAAGCTCGATTTTTTATTGAGGAATTACATCCACAGAACTTTATAGGGCAAGTTCAAGTTTCATCCCCTTCATGCTTTTTACGTCTGCCCAAAAATCTTTGAAGTGAAACACATAATGATATTGAATTCCCTCAGTTTCAGTTCAATTTTGCTAAATTCGTGATAAATTCAAATATGCAATTTCAACGATTGGTAATATATTTAAATTTTCTTAGTTTAAGCTGTTCATTATTAGAATAATTTTTTAATATATTTTGATTTTTTTCAGAAATTACCAGTTTTCTTTTGCATGCATGCAATGCCATTGAGGGGAATAAGAGTTAGTTTGGTTTCTCGGTGTGACAATTCTATATCTTGCCGCATTGTATGGATAGCGGATAATGAAGCTTATCTAACAAGTGGATGGTTTGATTTTCTACGAATTCTAAATATTGAAACTTACGATGTTATTTTAGTTGGTTGTCGTTACAAGAATGATTCTATATTATACGTGACTAAGGACTAGAATAAGTTCAATATTTTTTAGGTAATTTGGTTTTACTATTGGTATTTGATTAAATTATAATTATAGAATTTTAAATTATTGCCGCAATTTATATATTACGATTATTTTTTGTGGATTTGCTATTTTTAAATAATTTAATAAAATAAAGTAGTGTCAGATATTATT
>NC_029774.3:114143061-114152132 GCF_000817695.3 Arachis duranensis | reverse complement strand
ACAATAAAAAAAATTTTATTTATAATTGGAATAAAATTTATTTGCCAATAATCGGTGGATAAAATTAAAATTACACCCGTGTCATATAATTATAATTGATTAATTGGTATAAAATGAAATTATATCCGTGTCATGAGTAATAATCTAAATAATTATATCTTAACAAAATATAATTTGAAATAATTTATAAATAATTATCTTAACAAAAATAATTATTTAATAATTAATTTAAAAATCAATGCAAAAAATAATTATTAATAATAGTATTATTAACTGGGTAAATAATATAATTTTAAATTATTACTTGAAATATAAATAATATATGAAAATCTATTGAGTAAATCAATGATTTTGCACCTTTGACAATTATTACTCAATTAACCAATTAATTGAATTAGTAATAACAATTTCTAATTTCAAATTTTGTATATTAAGTTGTTATTAAAAATTGGGTAATAACGATTTACACAGAAAAATCATTGATAAATTCAATTAACCATATAGAAGATAATATGTATACTAACAGTTATAGCATATTATTTATGACAAGCGAAATTATTTTCTTAAATTTTTTATTAAAATTGAAATTAGTAATAGTTTAAAAAAAGGTTTATTAATAAAAGAGTAAAGTATTGTTTTTGTCCCTAACATTTGGGGTAAGTTCTATTTATATCCTTAACGTTTAAATCGTCCTATTTGTATCCCTAACGTTTATAAAAGTGATTTAACATTATCCTGCCGTTAATTACACATCATGGGCTTTAGTTGGAATTTTAAAAATCTTTTTTTTAAAGTTAGAATACAAATATCTGGGTCAGAGCCGATTGATCCACTCCAGATAACAACTCATTAAAAGTTGAAACTATTCCCTGCAACATTTACATAATTCACTTTTTTAGGGATATAATTAAACTTGAACACAAATTTTGGGTACAATATTAAAATTGAACACATCCAAGTGAGACCTAATTAAAAATAAATACATCCAAATGTGAATAATTAAAAAATGTAATCCTATTTATTAGTATAATTAATGGTAGGATAACATTGAATCACTTTTATAAACGTTAGGGAGACAAATAGGACGATTTAAACGTTAGGGATACAAATAGGATTTATTCCAAATGTTGGAAACAAAAACGATACTTTACTCTTAATAAAATTACTAATAGTCACATTTTTATATACAGGATATATATTTTCTATATATTATTTAAAAAATATAATGAAACATGAATAATGAATGAGTATGTTATTTCTTCGACTAGCTAATTAATGCAAAATCGAGTACCCTTTTTTATTCGATTGAGGTCATCTTCTGTTTGGTGAAAGTTTCAATCACCTTAATAAAATTCTGTATTTGTGCCTTAACTTATACAGGTAGTAATATGTTACATATTATTTGGTATATCTAAATAGTTATTTTTCATAACGGATATGTAAAAAATCATATTAAGGTTTATTGTCAAATAATTAGTGGATGAATAATAGTAGATTATATTATTTTGGGAAAGTATTTTCATTATAATTATATCAAATCAATATTTAATTATGATAAAATATGTTAATTATAATTATATCATAGAATTATAATAATTACGATATTTATGTTATATATTTTAATCATTTATGTACGTAAATAATTAGAAATCAAAATATAACTTATAATTACCCGTGCCATGCAAGATTAAATAAGATATATAATAACATAGATGATTTGTTACTTATACTGATTAAATATAATAAATACATATTAATTTAGTTAAAAAAATTATTGTCTCCTATGTTTTTCTATTTATTTTTTTTAATTCATTAAATCTAATCAATTATAATAAATTAATTATATCAACTAATTAATTCAATCAATTATTTTCTAATTTATTTTTTGAATTCAATAAATCAAATAAAATTAATTATACTAATTATTTGTATTAACTAATTGATTTGATTAATTCTTAAAAATATTTTTATTTAATTTATTTTATTTATTTAAATATAACTAATTAGTTATTTAATTTTATTAGGATAAATATCAAATTTTATTTCTAATATAAAAATACAAAATTTTATTCCTTCCATTTTTATTTTACCACTATAAAAGATCATATATGCTAGAAGAAAATATCATTAATTTACCAATTACTCTTTTATTAGGTAGCTTTTACAACAATTCTTTTTCTTCCTATGAGGCGTTGTCGCAAGAAGTCAACTATCGTGGACACAAACCGCCACACACTCTTCAACTCTCGTGCTCATCATTCAGAGCAATATATGATATGTTAACCGTGAAGCATTTATATAGACCATGGTGTTCTCATGTATGCATAAATAAAAAAAAAATTCATAATTAAGCTTAAGTCATTTATCTGTTTGTGTGGTATATTATAGTGTGAAATTACTTTCAATTTGTGTTGCGCAATGATATTATGGTCTAATTTAAACTGTTATTTTAGAATTGTGTTATAATTTTATTTCATCATTTTCTCTTAGATATCAAGTTGATGTATTTTGATTTATTATTATTGAAACAGATGTGATATGAAATTTACAAAAACAAATCTCATGCTCAATTTATCTTCTATTTCTTTTTATTTTTTCTTATTCATTTTATTTTTTTTAAATATCATATAATTTATTATAATTTATACCAATTAATTAATTATAATTCATTATATTAGTTAGTTTAATTTATTAATTTATAATATATATGATAAAATAAAATATTTGTTACTTATAACGTTATTTCTTCTAAAATCTAAATTTGAATAATCATATTTTTACTTTTTGTTATGAACAAAATATTATTAATTATGAATAATAATTAACCATTCATACTTTTAACAAAGTGTTTGGATGATTTTTATATTTATTAATATTAATTGTTGATTATTTTATGAAGATTACACATGAATTCTTTTTTCCTCTCAAATAAATTTACTCTAATTATATTACAATTAGCTCATGAATAATGCATGTCTATATTAATTTAAGAAAATATTTTCATTATAATGATATCAAATTAATATTCAATACATTATTAAACTAATTAATTATCAATTATTAATATTTTTAATCTATGTATATTAATTATTTGATTTAATTTTTATGATATATAAATTTAAGGAATAAATTAAAATAAGATAATTTATTACTTATTTAAATTGAATACAACAAATATAAATTAATTTAGTTAAAAATTTACTATTTTCTAATCTTCTATACATAAAAATGACAAAACAAAATTATAAAAATAATCTTTTTATCACTTTTTCTATTTTAATTTTATTTTCTTTGCTTTTTTATGTATAATTTTATTTTATATTAACTTTGTTTATTTAATAATAAAATATACTCATATTAATTCTATCATATAATAATATATTTTTCTCCTATATTAATCAAAGAATTTCAATAGTTATCAACTACATCTAATAGAATGACTGAGAAGTGAGAACTACGAGAAATTAAACCCAGGTTCAAAATGCTGAAACAAAGAAAAGAAAACAGTGGATATATGATTAGAGAAAAATGTATAATAATGACAATATATTAAAATTGAATTTTTTTTTCAACTAATAAAAGTGAGGTGTTAATTCCTTATGAATTTATTTTTTCTCTAAAATAAAATCACTATTTTTTTCTAAATTTATTTTAAAAAATATATTTATTATAATTATATTACGATTTACATTTAACGAATAATGCATGATTATACTAATTTAGAGAAATATTTTTATTATAATTATATAAAATCATTATTTAATACATTATCAACTAATAAAATTGAGGTGTCAATTCCTCATGAATTCATTTTCCATCCGAAATGAAAGTACTATTCTCTCTTCTAAATTTATTTTAGAAAAACATCTTTATTATAATTATATTACAATATTACAATTAGTATTTAATGAATAATGCATAATTATAATAATTTATAAAAATAAAATAAAGTCCAGTAATTTATCTTCCGACTGCACATGTGTATATAATAACTTTTAAGAAGGAGTCATGTATAGTAAATATGGTCGATGATTGTAAAACTGTATACTAACATTGATATAATATTATTTTAGGTATATGTTTTGCAAGTATCAAAGAAAAGTGTTGAATTATTTTTTAGTAGATTTAAATTATTCATTGTTTATTAGAGAATTTTGTGCATTAGAATTCTCTAATAATTTATTATTTATTTTGAACTAATTTTAATATGTTCTTACTTGACAGTAAAACAATATATAAAAATTTGTTGGTGAGTCTAAGTATTATTAAGTTATTTATGGTCACATTGAGTATATATGGTTGATTTATTGAAGAAAGTAGATTACTAAAACCAATTAATAACTATTTAGAGTTAATATATTTAACACTAGCTTAAGAAAAAACAAATAATACATAACATGTTATATTTTTATTAATCAAATTATTATAATTTAAATTAATCTTAATAAAATAATTTAAAATTATAATTTTAATTTTATCACGTGCATGGCACGGGTTAATACACTTGGAAATTACTGCACGATAAATGTGGTATATAGAGAAGTTTTTGAGAGCTTATAATAAAAAGGTAATAACAAAATGTCTTACTAAATCTATTTATTTATTAAAATTTATTACTATCACTTACAAAATTTAGAAATTATAGGAACTAATAGATGAATTCTTATTGTACATTAATAGTTTGAGAATATTAAAATTATCATAAAAATTCGTATAATTTTATTCTCTTGACAAACAATTTTATAATTACGTTAATCATATAATTTTATATACAAACATTGATACAGTGTTGTTTCATGTATATATTTTGCAGGTATCAAAGGATAGCATTGAATTGTTATTCAGTAGGTTTAAATTATTTATTGTTTATTACAAAATTTTTTGTATTAGGATTCTCTATTAATTTATTCTTCATTTTGAGTTGATTTTGATATTTTCTTACTTCACAGTATACCAACATATAAAACTTTGTTGGTAGATTTAAGTATTACTAGATTATTTATGGTCATATTGAGTATATATGCCTGATTTGTTGAAAAAAGTAGATTAAATAACTATTTTATAGTTAATACAATTAACACTATATTAAGAAAAGAAAAACAACGCATACAAATTATTTTTTATTAATTAAATTATTATAATTAAAATGAAATTTAACATAACAATTTAAAATCATAATTTCAATCTTATCACGTGCATAGCACGGGTGATTAAACTTGTTAATAATATAAAATATAAAGTATAAGTTATATATAGAGTGAGAATGGTAAAGAGAAATAGAGAAGTGGAATTAAGTAGGTAAAAGAATGGAGAAAAAAAGTATTAGTTTTGAAAATAAATATTTCATCTCAATTTTAACGAGAGCGTCATATGACATATTTTAGTTGTTAAATTAGTAAAATAATATAATTGTATTCCAATTTTATTTTCAATATCCTGATTTTAATTTTAATTATAATTAGATAATGTTATATTTCGTAATTTAATTATTAAATTTATAATTTGTAAATAATTAGTTGTTGATAATGATATATAAGAAATTTAAAATGGGTGAAGTAAGAAATGATATATATATAGAGAGAGAAAGGGGCGGAAAGAACTCATTAATTTTAGAGAGAAAGATTGAATTTTAATTGTAATGAGAAAGTAATATGTGGTATATATATTTTGATTGTAATTTTAATAATATACTAGTATTTTTATCCGTAACAATATTATGGGAATATAATTTTTTTGAAATTACGTCGGTTTTGTCTTGACATTATAGATTATGACAAAAAATTAAAGATTATAATATCAAACTACTTTTATAAAAATATCATATGGGAAAAAGTTGTTATCAGCTAAGAAGATCATATCTCTATAGACAAAAAGAAAAATCAAATAATAAACTTTTTAGTTACTATATTTTCATGTGAAAAAAATTATTTTTTTACTAATAATTAATTTTAATATTTATTATCTAAAATTTGAAAGAATTTAATGTGTATACTTTTACATATGATTAAGTATTATATTTGTTGTACAAATAAAAATAATTAAATTTTATACTTATTATTTAAAAATAATATATTTTCTCTCTATATATATAAAAATATAATTAGATATTAGTATAAAAAATTATATTGATAGTTATAAAATTAACTTAAAATTTTTTTTGAAACAATTGAATATTGATTCTAATCATTAATTGTATCATTAGTATTTTTTTTAAATTCTATGTAATAAATATTTAAAGGAAGAGAATTGAAAATATAGATTAAAAAGATAAGTGATAAAAATTTGAAATTAAATAAAAAAAATTTAAAAAGTATACATATTATAATAATATATTTTTATGTGAATAACATTATTAGATTATTTTTTAATTATATTTAATTATAAATTTAATATATTTTTTATAGTATTATGAATTTATTTAAATTATATTATATTATATTTTTTTTGTAAAACGAAAAAGTAGAGAGATATAGAGAATGAAAGAGAAAAAAAAGAAAAAGAGAAAGAGAAAGGAGAGAGGGAGTTTGTTAATTTTGGAGAAAAAATTTTATTTTAATTGTAATGAAATAATACTTCGTGACACATTTTAATTTATCAAATTAGTAATATAAAATATAAACTATAAGTTATAGATAGAGTAGAAAGGGTAGAGAAAAATAGAGAAGGGTAGATAAGAGGATGGAAGAAGAGAGTTTATTAACTTTTGAGAAAAATATTTTATCTTACTCTTAATGAGAGAATGTCATGTGACATATTTTAGTTATTAAATTAATAATATAATATAACTATATTTTAATATTTTAATTTTAATTTCAATTTTGATTGTAATTAGACATATTTTGATTGTTAAATTTGTAATTAATCATTGATAATGATATATAAAAAATATAGAATAAGTGCAGGAGAGAGAGATGGGAAAAAACAATTAATTCTTATGACCCTCTAACTGCTTAATATACTAAAATTGAATTTTTTTTCCTAACTAATGAAGGTGAAGTGTCATCTCTTCGTGAGTTTTTTTCTCTAAAATGAATGCACTATTTTCTCTTCTAAATTTATTTTATAAAAATATCTTTATTATAATTATATTACAATTAGCACTTAATAAATAATGCATAATTATACTAATTTATAAAAATAATTTTATTATAATTATAAAATAAATATTTAATATATTATTAAATTAATTATCAATCAAATTTTTTTAATTATATTAATTTTAATTATATTGATACAATTTTAATTCTTATTCATTATACAATAATTTTATTAGTGGCAAGTTACAGTGACCCATTTATATTACAAATATATAATATGATATCATATGATAATAATATGCTAATGGTACGGATTAATTATTCTAATCATGATAAAATTCTTTTCAATACACAAGTTTTTTTTTATGACTTAATATCCGGAATATTCTGTACTTATAAATCTCTTTAATGATATAATAATAATAATAATGTTGAGTTAAGAAATTAACTAAAATAATTAGTGATGACAAACATTATTTTTGGCAAAATAAATAATTAGAGTTGTTAAATTAATAAGTACACATTGCTAATTATTTATGCTATGTTGCAGGTCACACTTCATTTTTGGCAGCCCAAGTTGAATGAATAACAAAACAAAACTAATGGGCTGAATGGAAAGTGTGAATAAAGACAAGCCCAAGTCATTCATATCAAACAAAGAAGCATAGCAAGACACCGGGCCAAAAAAGAGAAGAACCCGATCCAAGCTTGAAATTGTTTTCAATTTCCCACCATCTTACTCCAACCAAGGCAACGTTCCTCTCCTCTCAAATCAGGTCATATCAAGACTTCAGAAAAGAAAGAAAGAGAAAGAGCTTCTTCCATAAGCCTTTAACCAAAGAAGCAAGAGAGAGAGAATTGAAGCTTGAAGCACAGAAGCTAAAACTGAAATCCCAAGCTAAATCAAGCTTAAGAAAGGTAAATCATATCATCTTGCATGCATCAGATCTTCACCCTTTCTCCCCTACTCTCTGCTCTATCCGAAAATGGCTTTGAAGGGAAAGTTGCTCTCTGCCCTATTCTGCTGTGTATCTACGGTCTTAATCAAGACTTGGGGACCAAGTTGGTATTCAAGGGTTCAGATCTGGTTGACCATTGGAAAACAAGTTCGGTTACTTCTTCATGGCTTTCGGTCAAGTTGGAAAAGTCAGAAGCAAAGGTTACTCTTTGATGCTAAAAATGAAAAAGTGAATCTGTGAGTTGGTGAAGCTCAAGGCTCAAGGTGTTGACCTTGGATGAAGAACCAAGAAACATGCAAGGAGATAAAAAGAAGCTTGTTGTTCTTTCTGAAGCAAGGAGAGAAAATCAGAGTTTGAAAGTTTTGTTCTGAGAAAGCTCTTTGAAGAAGTTCAACTAACTGGACAGTGTAACCTAATCAAAGGTGCATTGTTTTTCATGAGACAAAAATAAATTGTCTCATAAATTTCCGCTGCTGAGTTCAAACAGAATCAGATTTGTAACTTCTACTAACAGGGTCAAAACAGCAACTTAAAAAGAAGGCATAGATTCAACCCCCCCTTCTCAAAGCCTACTACAACCTTCAATTGGTATCAGGAGCAAAGGTCTCAAGAATCAAGCTTAACCGCTTGGAGCAAAGATCCAATGGCGAACAACTTGGGCACAACCACAGTTGCCTACACCCTCACTGAAGGTCAGTCAAACAACCGGCCACCTTTCTTTAACGGAAAGAACTACTCCTACTAGAAAGAAAGGATAAGGATCTTCATCCAATCCATTTACTACAACCTATGGAAGATCGTTGTGAGTGGTCCCAAGATCCCAACAAAAACAAGTGCTGATGGAGTGGTGACTCCGAAAGAAGAAGCTAAATGGAATGAAGATGACAAGAAGAAGATAGAGCTGAGGAATGAAGATGATAAGAAGAAGATAGAGCTGAACGTGAAAGCAATCAACCTTCTTCACTGTGCTATCAGCTTTGAAGAGTACCGGAAGGTGTCTAGATGCAAGACAGCCAAAGAAATCTGGAAAAAACTCCAGGTTACACACGAAGGCACTAAACAAGTCAAAGAAACG
>NC_029774.3:114136411-114137980 GCF_000817695.3 Arachis duranensis | reverse complement strand
TTGGTCTTTGGTATCCTAAGATTGATGATTTTTCTGTAGTTGGTTATTGTGATGCAGATTTTGCTGGTGACAGAGTGGATAGAAGGAGCACTTCTGGTTTATGTTGCTTCCTTGGAAAGTCCTTAAATGTTTGGTCAAGTAAGAAGCAACCAACAGTGGCCTTATCCACTGCAGAGGCTGAGTATATAGCTGCTTCTTCTTGCTGTTCTCAGCTTTTATGGTTAAAAACTCAGCTTGCTGATTACAAATTAAATGCTAAAAATATTCCTTTAATGTGTGATAATATGAGTGCCATCAATATTTCTAAAAATCCAGTTTTGCACTCTAGGACTAAGCATATTGAAGTGAAATTTCACTCAATAAGAGAACATGTCCAAAAGGGGGATATTTGCATTCAATTTGTTAAATCAGAAGAGCAATTAGCAGATATTTTTACTAAACCATTAGCTGAAGATAGATTCTGCATGCTTAGGACTTGTCTAGGAATTTTGAGTTATAATTCTTTGTTTGAAAAATGCTGATGTGCTTGCTGGAGAATTTTGTCTCATGAACAGGTATGAGACAATTTTGGGCAGATGATGAATGTTTCCTCCAAAATAGCGTGGTTCTGGGCTTATTGCAAGTGAAAAATCAATCTGGGCCAACATCAATTCAAATCTGGGTAGTCCTATATGCTTCATTAATTTAAACCACATCTGGGCCCAATGTGAATGTTACACTCTTACTTGTGTGTTAAAAGTTTGTTTGTGGCCCGAACAAAGTTTTTGTTTTAATTTTTTTTGTCCAAAATGAATTTCAATTTAATTCTGATTGCCATTCAAAATTTAAAATTAATTTCCTGTTTTAATTTAAAAAAAAATCAAATAAGATCTTCTCTTTTATGAGGTCATGTCTTGTCAAGTCTTTTCAAATGATGATGCAGTTGCATGGTTTTGGAAAATTGCTTTTGGGTACGGTTACCAACACTCCCTCTCTTCCCTCCATAACTTCTCCTCAACCCTTCGGTTTCTTCCTTCTCACACCACTATCTCCCTTTCATCAAAAGCATCATTTTAACCAAAATGAGGAAGAAAGTCATTGCAAAAAGGGCTCCTCGTGAGAAGATTTACAAACTACCCACAAAGCCTTCCACTCGCTCTCAAGACCGAACCTTTACCCCCTCTCCTTCTCCTCCTACCTCTCCTCCTCGCTGTGACCCCATGGCTCGAACCAAAAATACTCCAAGGTTCCCTGCTTCTGCCAAGCCAACGCCACCACCGAAAGTCACTCCATCCAAGCCAGGTTCATCGAAACCGAGTTCATCCAAAGGAAAGCAGCCTGCAGCACCAGAACCTCCACCTGAGTCCACACAACCAAAATCTAGGTCTGTTCCATCACGTTCGCAAAGAGGTAAAACTCGAGTTCCTGTCTCATCTGTTAGAGAACCAGAAGTTGATCCTTTTGCTCACAAATCACACTATATGACATCTCACTCTGACTTTAACCCCCTCGTTTCAAATCTGCCATGAACCACGATTTCTATGAGGGAGTTATTAAGTATCGTACTCTATGTCCATCTTTTCTGGCTGA
>NC_029774.3:114117215-114134146 GCF_000817695.3 Arachis duranensis | reverse complement strand
CCATCTTGCTCCAACCAAGGCAACGTTCCTCTCTTCTCAAATCAAGTCATATCAAGACTTCAGAAAAGTAAGAAAGAGAAAGAGCTTCTTCCATAAGCCTTTAACCAAAGAAGCAAGAGAGAGAGAATTGAAGCTTGAAGCACAGAAGCTAAAACTGAAATCCCAAGCTAAATCAAGCTTAAGAAAGGTAAATCATATCATCTTGCATGCATCAGATCTTCACCCTTTCTCCCCTACTCTCTGCTCTATCCGAAAATGGCTTTGAAGGGAAAGTTGCTCTCTGCCCTATTCTGCTGTGTATCTACGGTCTTAATCAAGACTTGGGGACCAAGTTGGTATTCAAGGGTTCAGATCTGGTTGACCATTGGAAAACAAGTTCGGTTACTTCTTCATGGCTTTCGGTCAAGTTGGAAAAGTCAGAAGCAAAGGTTACTCTTTGATGCTAAAAATGAAAAAGTGAATCTGTGAGTTGGTGAAGCTCAAGGCTCAAGGTGTTGACCTTGGATGAAGAACCAAGGAACGTGCATGAAGATAAAAAAGGAGCTTGCTGTTCATTCAAGGTAAGGAGAGAAAACCAGTGAACCTGAAGTGTTTGTTCTGAGAGAGCTCTTTGAAGAAGTTCAACTAACTGGACAGTGTAACAAAATCAAAGGGGCATTCCGCCAGTATGAAGAACTGAATCAGAGGCTTGCTAATCTGGTTTTTTCGCATAGCACAGAGGCTGTTGGTGAAGTCAATCTCCTTCATGTTTTTTTGATTGTAATGTACTTTTCTAAACTTATCTTTCTGTAATTTCTTGAGAGAAAAGGCAAAGTGAGAAAGCTTAAGAAAAAGCCATAAATTGAAAAAGGCTGAGAGATACACTTGAGAGAAAATCCTAGAGTTATTTTCAGATTTCTTTAGGTTAGCTAAGTGTCTTGTATCTTGTACTTGTTTGGTATCCCTTTCTTAGTTGGGTTAGCACTAAGAGAAATAGTTAGGTGTTAGCATAACCAATGTCAAGTTAGGTTAGAACTTGAATGTGAAATTGGTGTATGTAATATTGTTAACTATAGTGAAATTCTTCCATATTTGTGGAGGAGACTGGATGTAGGTTGCATAGCACAAAGCAACCGAACCAGGATATATGCTGGTGTAAGCTTTTTCTTCTCTGTCATGTTCTGTTTTCTGTTTTTCATGAGACAAAAATAAATTGTCTCATAAATTTCTGCTGCTGAGTTCAAACAGAATCAGATTTGTAACTTCTACTAACAGGGTCAAAACAGCAACTTAAAAAGAAGGCATAGATTCAACCCCCCCTTCTCAAAGCCTACTACAACCTTCAATTGGTATCAGGAGCAAAGGTCTCAAGAATCAAGCTTAACCGCTTGGAGCAAAGATCCAATGGCGAACAACTTGGGCACAACCACAGTTGCCTACACTTAATAAGTCTCCACAATTATTTTTTAACTATTAATATTATTGGTATATTAATATATTTTTAGAAATATTAGAGGTAAGATGTTAATTTCTCATAATTTTTTTTCTTCAAAATGAAAACTCAATATATTTTATATTTACTCTCTTCTCAATCTATTTTAAGAAAATATCTTTTTTATAATTATATAAAAATTAATATTTAATACATTATTATACTAATTGTCAATCATTAAATATTTTAAATCATTCTAATTATTATATTAATTTATATAATTTTAATTCTTAATCATTATGCAAATTGATATACACATTGACACAAGTTGATATTAATTATTGGATTTAAATCTTCTAAATTTTTAATTTCATTTTAGAATGTAAAGTGTGATCTTTCACCATTTATTTTATAAGTGGAACTAAGAAAAAATACGAGAGAGAAATTATTCAAGAATGAGAGATCATACTTTATTTTCTAAAGTAAAAATTTAAAATTTAGAAAATCTAAATTTCTAATTATTATATTAATTGTATAATATTAATTGTCAATCATTAATATTTTTTAATTATTATTTTAAATCAAGCATAATTAGTAACAAATTGAAAAGGTCTAAACAACACACACGTTGTTATAATAATAATAATAAGAGCAATGCTAGGGGGCCAGCAATTTTTGTGATTGTTAGCCATCAACTAGCCATCAATGATGATTTGATGGTGTGAGATTGGTGTGAGATTTCATCCAATGGTTCACCTTTCTCTGCTGGTTACATGCTGGCCAAAATTCAACAAAACTGTTGGTCCCCTAGACTTTTCCTAATAATAATAATAGAAAAGGTCTAAACAACATACACGTTATATTTTAAAAAGGTAAAATATATTTTTAAAAGAATTAAGATATCAATAATTAAAAATAAAAAATAAACATAATTCTCTAATTTAATTGCCATAAATATGATACTAACATTGATAGTGGTAAATTGATATTGATATCAATAATTAATTTCTATAATTATTTTTATACTACTAAAGGTTATATATAATGTTTCTTTTACGATTCGTGAGTCTAAATCTAAGAGGCAAAGCAATTTTTTTTAATTTGTTATTCTTCTTTGATTGAACAATTGTTTTCAAGGAGCTTTGTAGATCAAGTTTAAGTTACATTCCCTCTACGCTTTCTATGTTTGCCCGAAAATGTTCGAAGTGGAGCATAATTATATAATGAGATTGAATTTTCTTAATTTAGGTTTAGTTTTAGAAAATTCATGTCGAATTTAAAGATGCAATTTCAAAAATTGGTACTATATTTAAATTTTCTTCTCTTAAGTTTTTTGTATTAAAAAATAATTTTATAACATATTGTGATTTTTTTCATAAACTATCTACCAACCTTCTGGTGCATTAATGCAATACCATTGAGAAAAATAAAGGTTAATTTAGTTTGACAATTTTAACAAGAAGATTGTCTGAATTTATACGGATTCTAAATATTCGATCTTATGATGTTATTTACTTATTTCGGTTGGTTGTTACTATAATGACTTTAATCTATACGTATCTAAGGACTAGAATAGATTAAATATTATTTAAATAATTTAATTCTATTAGTATTTGATTAAATTAGTTTTAAAAAAATTTAAATTGTTGCCTCAATTTATATATTATGACTATTCTTTTTAGATAGGTTATTTTTAAATTTTTTTAATAAAAAATTTCTTTCTTTTTTTCGATTTTTAAGTTTACTTTTTTTCTTGGATATATGTATCACCTTTTTTTCTTTTTATTGATAGGATATATTTATTTATTTTATTTAAATATTATTAGAATTTTATTTAAACAAAATAAATAAATATATCCTACCAATAAAAAAAACCATTGACTAAACGATCAATATATACTAGTAGCATAAATAAGAAAATCCTTAAATAAAAAAGAAATAGTACTTTTTTATTTTGGCAATAAAATGTAAATAATTATAATATAATGATTTGTTTAATTATTAATATTTATAATTGTTATTTTAATCATAAATTTAGAAAAAAGTAGATTAACAAAAATGATTAATAACTATACTAGAGTTGATATACTTAATATTAGATTAAGACAAAACAAATACATAATATGTTACTTTTTTATTAATCAAATTATTACAATTCAAATTAATTTTAATAAAATAATTTAAAATTATAATTTCAACCTTCTCACGTGCATGGTACAAGTTATTGAATAATTGATTATCACGTGCATAGTACGAGTTATTAAATAATTTCTCATATATTTTTTTCTCCAAAATAAAAATACTATTTTTATCTATAATTATTATTTTTTATCAATTATTTTATTTAAACACTAGTATTATTTATTAATTATTTTTATTTTTATTTTTATTTCTCACATTTATTAAAAATTTCTTTTCAATATTTTAGGTATTAATTATTGTTATTTAATTAACTTATTTTAGGTATTTAATTATTAAAATTTTAGGTATTAATTATACTCTAATTGCAATATTAAGATTTTAAACATGATCTCAATTTTAATTTTGAACAATATCCAGAACAAATATATATGATATTTTAGGTATGAATTATTGTTGTTACTTGTGATGATTGGTTCGGCCATGAGAAATAGTCCAACGGAAGTGTTTTGATGATTTTGAGGTTGTTGTAAATGAGAATTACTTATAGGAATTGATGAGGTTTGAAGGCCATTATATTTTAAATTTAGAATTTTCTTGATCTAATATTGCGGTGATAAAAAAAATATGGGAACATTTTAAACATAATTACGCTAATCTTTTTTCTTTAGTTTTTAAATATATTATTTATTTATTTTATTTAGAGTAATAACTAAATCTATTATAACTATAATACAATTATCTTTAAATTATTAGTATTATTGGTATATTTTTTAAAATATTGACATATTATTAATATATATAATAAGTAATAGTAAATTTTTTCTCATATTTATCATTTAAAAAATTTATAATTTTCAAATAGTCTTTATTCTATTTTTTTTTCTTTTTCATACTTAATGACTACTGTCTACGATCCTATCAATAGTATCACCTATAATAGATTATACGACAAAAAAGTATGTAAAATAAAGACTAGAATTATAAGGCTATAAAAAGTCTCATCCAAGTTTGACAAGAATAAGACGGCTTACACATAAATAGTTCTAATAAATGATAGTTGATTCTTTTACTAAATTTCTTCCGGTAATGCTAAGTTCGGTTTATAAATAGAGTTTAATTTTGATACACTGACAAGTAAAATATTTTTATAGTCGTGCAATCACATCTGTTATTTTAGATAACCATTCACGCGGTCAATGTGAAAGCTAATTATTTTTACTGATGTGTCATTATGTAATTAGATGCACGTGTAAAACTGCTTTACACTGTTAGTGTATCAAAATTAAATTCTTAAAAATATTTGTAGTTCGTATTTTAAGTTAATTTTATAAGTACATCATTCCACAAGTCAAAGACAACTCTTTTTAATAGCTTTGTAGATGTTAATCGCTTTTATATTTAATTTGTTTTGTAGTACGATAAAATTCATTGTTCAATCAAGAATTATTTGACAAAAATATTTGAGAATGAATTGGTAAAAAGAAAGGTCTATGTCTTCTCAAAATTTGAGATTGAGAAATCAAGCGGAATATATCTTTCGACTGTACATACGTGCAAAATATCTTTAATTTTAAAAAGGAGTCATGTATAGTACATATGATCGATGATCGTAAAATTCTGGATAATAATTTTAATTTGTTTGCCCGTGCTAATATATTGAAACAAAAAAATGAACGATTCTAATTATTTGGTACGTAGTTAATTTATATTAACCCACATAAAACTGTTTTCCTTTTAATTTTAAGTTTTGCCAAGAAATTATATAATAGCATTATTTTATCGATAACAAAAATTTTAACAGTTTATTTATGAAAATATTTGAAAGTGCATTGTAATTTTTTTAAAGGTATATCCTTTTATTAATATACTACTATTAGTTTTATCGTTTAACATAAAATAAATCAATAAATTATCTTTATTTTATACAAAGTTATAATTTCTTATATTAATCATTCATTTGTTCTTAATTTGGTACTTTTAATTTAATTTTTTTGTTCAATTAGATGTTATTGGACTCTTGACTGAAAAAAAAAACTTATATCATGGTCAAAAATAAGTTGTGACCAGTACATTGTGATTGATCTTCATGATTTGCAGTATGTAAAATTTTTATATTTTAATGCGAATATTTCTTTTGGCAATAATTATGTATTGTAGTGCAAATTTTTTTTCCTTTATATATTACTACTTATTTCTCTTAATTCTCGCTTTCATTTAGAAATGAGAAAAAATAAGATGCACTGTGATATCAATTTACAATTTAATTACTTGATCATCTATATGATCACCAAATAACCGAATACATAAAAAAATATTATATATTATTTATAATATATAATATTTGTAAACAAATTGGTTTAGCATTTATTTATATATTTTATTTATTTATGTTATATTTGTAATAATATTATATCTATTTTTATCAAAATATTTTTAAAAAAATATCGTTAGTGTTAGCACATAGTGTATTAAATAAATTGAATGATAAAAATACGTAACTTTTTTTTTTAGCCAAAATTCAATAAAATACTGTAATTTAGACTTGCAATATCAGTATATTAATAGTAAAATGGAAAAAATGTAATATCATATCAATTTTTTTAAAAATTATAATTATAATTTATGATTGAAATCATAATTTAAATATTTTAAATGAGATAATTTCATTTAGAGAATTAATAATTCAAACATAATTTTTATATATTTAATAGTTACATTCGAATTAATACACTTAATATCATATTTAAAAAAAATAAATAATACACATTATATTACTTATTTATTAATTAAATTATTATAATTTAAATTAATTTTAATAGAATAATTTAAAATTATAATTTAAAATGATAATTTCAATCTTATCACAATACGAATTATTACACTTATTCCTCATAAAAAATGGTATAATCCACGTTCATTGTATCATATTATATTATATAAAACTGATCCCTCACATACTTGCAAAATGCAAATTACGATTAGTAGATAGAAGAAAACAAAAAATGACATACAAAACGTAAATTGTATTTTGTAACAATAGATTCAATACATATTTAACTTTTTTTTTATTTTAAAGTGAATATTTTTATGATGACATCTTTACATTAAAATAATATTATAGATTATTAAATAAGTTGATATATTTAACTAAATATATTTAATTAATTATCTAAAAATTCATAATATTATTTTTATATAAAAATATTATTATTTGACACGTATGAATGAGGAGAACAAATTTATCCTTTATATAATTTATTCTGTCTATATTTTGTGCCAGAAAAAGAGATAAAGAGGAGAAGCACAAAATTTATTAAAATAGAGAGGAGAGTAAAGATATCTGTAGTAAGAGAAGGTGTAAAATTTGTTTGGATGTAAATTTAACTTTATTAAAATAATTTGTGATTTTACATCGGTTAACGAGCATATTATTAAAGATATGCATAATTCTCAATATATAAGTATTTGCTATTTTATTCATAAATAATTTTATTTAATTTGTTTATGGTTGTTATTATACTGTTATTATTATTGTTTTTGTTATTATTATTATTAATTATATTGTTGTCATTATTATAATATTATTATTATTATACTTTTATCATCATCATCATCATCATCATCATCATCATCATCATCATCATCATCATCATCATCATCATCATCATCATCATCAGTAATAGTATATTACTATTAGTCTTGTTATTATTAATATTAGTGTTTAATTTTAATGTACTAATAATGAAATATTTTATATTATTTATTTTTTTAAATGATTATTTATGCAATTAATATAAAAAAAGTTATTTTTATTAATAGTATATTATGTAATTAAATATACGTATAAAATTATTAGTATATCAAAATTATATTCTTATTATTAGTAGTAGAAGTATTATATTATTAGTGTTATTACATTGTTAATATATTATTATTATATTATTATGAGTGAACCGTTATTATTACGGGGCCTACTACACATACAAGCAAAAAGGCCCTACAAGTTTTACAAGTTCCCAGTCCACATTTCATTCACACGTGCACTCACTCACTTTGAATGGAGCGTAAATTACACGCGCCCCACTTAACGGTTGCTCTCCGCGAATAGCGCATTCTTCCACTTCTCCAAGCCCTTCCAAGAAAACACAAACCGTCCATTTTTGAGCAACATTTTAAACTGCAGAGATAGGACTCGTCGCGAAGATTAGAACTCTCCATCAACAATCTCCACAAAAAACGAAGTTATAATACTCAAGGTACGTTACGTTACTATTTTACTCATCTTGTATATTTTCGACATTTCGAAATCGAAGAACTAGGTTTTACTGTTCTTCTACGTTCTTCTAGGTTTTACTATTCTTCTTGTTCTAGGTCTCATTTTACAGTTTTTAATGTTCTACTTATTCTAGGTTTTACTGTTATTCTTGGTTCTAGGTTATACTGTTCTTCTTAGTTGTTCTAGGTGTTACTGTTGTTGTTGTTCTAGTTCTTCTGGTAACTGATTTTTGAGAGTATATTGCATAATTTGGTGGGTGTATATGGAGTAATTTGTTGGGTGTATATTTCTGAACTGATATACTGTAATATAGTCAACAGTTGTAACTGTTCTAATATTTGCTTGTCAATGGGTGTATATTGCTTGACTTTGTAATGTTGCTTGACCTTGCATATTAATGCATGTTTGAGTGATATCCGACTGATATATATGGGTGTATCTGACTCATATCTATGGGTGTATCTGACTCATATCTATGGGTGTATCTTACTGATATCTATGGGTGTATTTTTCATTTAAGAAAAAATGGCAGGCAGAAACCAAGCTGCAAAAAATGTAAGAACAAAAATATGTCTTAGATGAAATCAGTTTTATATAATAGAAATATATCTGACTATAATTTTGTTTTGTTTACAGCAAACCAAAGACCTTAAGTGCGCAATACATTTGTTAAGTGAGAAATTCAGAAACATGAGCGAGGGGAAGAAAATAATTGTTAGGAATTTGGGATTTGGTGGCCTGATGCACATCCCACCGCTAAGGGTGCATCACCAAATATTAAGGGAGTTGGCTAACTCCTTCAAATTAGGGAAAAACAGACTGAAAACCGGCTACGGTTCTTTTAAAGTAAGACAAAAAACAATAGGGGCTGCGCTTGGCATCAACGCGTCAGGTAACTTGCTAAAAATTATAGGTGTATATGAGCCATATTCAGTTGTATTTCAATTGATGCTTGGGTGTATTTGAACTGATTTTCATACTATGTTGTTTTCCTTTTTGTAGGAGTTCCAAACAACTTCGCTCATTTCTTGTTCAATTTCTGCATGTTCCTTGTACCTGTTTAATTTGTTTGGAATCTTCTTCATAATGTGCCAAATACACCAATGATGAATTGTTGTTGGCATACAGGCCTCTAAAGCCTTTTTCATTGATGCACATTGATCGGTGAGAAACCCTTTCGGAGCATTTTCTCCCATGCAACGAAGACAACATTGAAATAATCATTTGAATGATTCAATTTCTTCGTTTTTCATCAAAGAGCATCCAAGAAGTGTCGACTAACTGTGGTGATTCACCCCAACAAAAGAACCACAAACCAAATTATACCTGAAACAAATTACCATAGTGCAGAATGGAAAATCATTAGGTACACCTAGCAAATGCTTTGTATACACCCCAAAAACACCCAATATACACCTCTGCCGCGGATTCATAAAATTACATTAATTTAGCATCATAAATAGGGACAGTTTGTTACCTGTTTGTATTGTAGGTGGTGTCAAATGAAATAACATCTCCGAAATACTCAAAGGTAGCTCTACTTCTTGCATCGGCCCAAAAAGCCAGCTTAATCAATTGATACTCCTTGAGTTCAAGCTCAAAAAAGAAATTATGATTCTTCTCTTTCATTCTTAACAAATATTTTCCAAATTCCTTTGCATCTTCTTGTTCAGAAACATTATGCACTTCTCTCGTAATGTAATTTCTCACATCATTTTCAATAAAATTTAACTCGCGGTGACCCTCGGCAGCCGCAACAAATGATTGGTAAGTTTTTCTTGGTCTAATACCAGCCTCCACATTATTCTCTATTGTACGACGAATGGACATGCTTTGTTCCCTGTGCTGTTTGAGCATCTCTGCTTTACTTGGACAGCATGGGTGTGAATGATCCAGCACAACCTTTGAAATGATCCAAGCACCAACATCCTTCAATGAGTGTATATAAATTCTTGTAGGACAGTTTAAACCGTCTGTCGGATTCGTCTTCTCGGTCGGAGATATTTTAGATTTCCATTTTTCCTCTCTACTACATGTAATCAATTGATTCTTAATCTCGTTTCCCTTCCTATTTTTGCTCCGAACTCTTGTAGAAAATCCAGCAGCCTTGGCGTAGTTCATGTAAAATTTTTCAGCATCTTCAAGGGTGGTAAAGGTCATTCCAACCTTGGGAACAAACTGGTCATCAACAACAGAGAGAGGCTGCAGAATACACCATGTCAGAAACAAAAAATACACCCAATCATGTCTGATCTAATACACCCGAATGACAATAACTCAACTAAAATAAGAAGAAACTGGTCATCAAGAATAGAGAGAGGCTGTAGAATACACAAAGTCAAAAACAAAAAATACACCCAATCATGTTTGATATAATACACCCGAATGACAACAACTCAACTAAAATAACAAAAAAAAGCCATAAACTATAAATACACCCACACTTCCCCAAAAAATACACCCAAAAAATTTTGATCTACACCCGAGTGTCTGCTATAAATTACAGATAATTAATCAAAACTAATACATTACATTCAATCCACAGATTTATATTCACGCGTTAGTTTCACAGTCAATGTTCACAAATTATTCAGCAACACAATGCTATACAAATAACTGCAATAAAATTCAGAGTAATCGTATGTAAATCAAACCTCAGGAACTTCGTTAGATTCAAATTCATAATCCACTTCGCCCTGATTCAGCTGACAATCTGAAGTTGAATCATCCATTATCTTCAAAACGAGTTCAAACTTTGATTTCAGAAAATAAAAAATCGAATAGAAAACGAAGCTAGAGTTACAGAGAGAGGAACTAACGTCAATGATGAAGAACAAACCAGTGAGAAAGGAGGGGAAAAGAACGATCAAAAAACCAGGGAAAGATGTGCGAGAAGAAAAACGAGCAAATTTGGAAAGAAGGAGAACAAAGAAGGAAACAAATCTTTTAAATTTGGTAGTTATATATACACGGGATCTTTATATAGCGCGTGTAAGGGACGTAGCAGTTGCAGCACGTTTTGGGAGGGTTAGGGATTAATTGACTTGTAATACTTACAAGCCCTAATCGCTTGTATACAGAGCTTTTTTGTTATTATTATATACGGGTATTATTATATTATTATTATAATTACTATTGTTATTATACTATTATTATTGTTGTAGGTATCTGTGCAATGTATGAAGCACATAGTATACAATAAATCGACGTCTTAATTTCTATAAAAAAATGTATGTACATATTTTTTTTTTATAAACAACTAAAATTTTAGTCTATGTCTTTAATATTAATCATTTTACATCCATCGATTGTATCTTTATTCCTATATTAAAGTATCATAACTTTAAGTTTTCAAAATTTATGTTTAGATGTTGTCTTGAGATTTTTATTAAAATCATACTTGCAAAGAAATTAAGATAAAATAAAAGACAAAAGAATATAATTAAAAATTTAGAAAAAAATATATTTTACAATATATTAAACTCAATATTAGAATATAATCTAGTAGCCATAACAATTATTAAAAAAATATAAGCCTCAAATATAAAAGTTTATAATCACATAATACACTAAAGGACATATATATAGTGTAGGATTGATCTACCTTAAATTAGGAATAGAAATATTCAATTAATGATAAATTAATTTGATTATTTATTTGGATTTACTGTCGGAAAATAGAAAAAAATCCGATGGTAATTATTGTCGAAAACAATCAAATGATATAAATTTCGCCGATAAATATTTACGTCGGATTTTTTTCGTTTGATGGTAATTACTGTCGAAAATTTCTGACGATAACATTGACGCCACATGGTTCATTTTTCTGCTATACTACCAACGGATTTATCCAATGGTAATGCGAACGGAAATGTTTTTATTTTTTTTAAAAGTAGTATTACCGTCGGAATATTCTGACGATAATTTCGTCGATAGTTTTTTCAATTTTTTTAAATTATCTTTTTCCGTCCATCTCTAGTGTACTCTGATAATTAACAATTGAAATAGTGCTTCAAACTTAATGTGATGTACAAAAAATATAAATTACAAATACCGAATGATGGTAATTGAAATATCTGAAGAGAAGTGCTAGGGGGCAGCAAGTTTTGTGATTTATAGCCATCAATTAGCCATCATTAGTATTTTTAATGGTGTAAAATTACATCTAATGGTGTAGAATTATTCACTTTTTTTTGTTTATTAAATGCTAGCCCTCTAGAGTTTCTCATATCTAAAACAATGCTAACTATTTTACAATCACATAACTATGTTTACAGTCATTGGAATATATATTACAAATACAATTAGCTAGGTTTTTAAAGAAATACATATTACAGAACTATGTTTATCAAATTCATCATCTTCTTCTTCTAGTTCACCATCCTCCTCTTTTGATGTAGTTTCTTGATTATCATCGAACTCGTCTTTCTCTTCTTTGTTGCCATCGACCCCGTCTTTTTCTTGAAGATCATCGTCCTATGGTGGAAGTGCGTCGGCATCTACTCCAAGGTCAATGATGTCATCATCTATAACAACAGACCTAAGGAAGATTGGCTTACTGCTATCAATCATTGTTTTCGAAAGAGTTGGGTCGTCAATCTGGTAGGGTTCCTAACCCTCTATCGTATCATCAGACTCGATGCGGCCTCTTGCTTTAGTCCTAACCACAACCACCCAACTAGAGTTACATGAATCCGGATAAGACAAATAGTATAATTGTCCTGCATTTTGAGGTAGTATAAAATGATCGTAGTGCCTATATTTCCTGGTTACATTAACTTCATTGATATCGTAGTCCTTATGCTTTTGTATTTCTTGTCGCGAACTTGGATCATACCATTCACATTTAAACGCACACAGCTTGTACGTAGAGTGACAGAAATACTATAATTCAATTATGTTGTATAACACGCCAAACCAATCAGAATGGACCCCGCCTGAATTCCCACGAACCCGAACTTCGGTGTTATCTGTTTTCTTTTCAATCGACCATTGTAAGGTATGGAACTGATATTCGTTAACATGGTAAATCGGGTAGCTAGTGGTGTTATTCATTGGACCCTAACTAAGTGAAACTAGTTCCGAATCTGTTGTGTTAGTTAACTGCACGCTGACGTATTCTCATAACCAACGTGAAAATTTTTTTAATGAGGTCTCCGAATTTGCCTTTCGAAATAACCTATATAATAGAATAGGATAATGAAATTTTAATTAGATTAAGAAGCTAGTATGTTACTAATTGCAATATTTACGAAGACTTAAAAAACTCACACGAGGTAGGGTAAAATTCGGTCACAGTTAAGCAACACATGCAGATGTGCAGCGTCGATCTCCTTCTGCTTTAACCAGTAGACACTGCCCGCACCCATCACATTTCCTTCCGACAAAAAGATTGGGTATGTAGTTCCACTTGACGAGGATTCTCCATTCTCATCGTTCCTTGCAACCCTTGTTTCTCCATTTTGCACTGCTGAATTGTCTGTCTCGTCTCCATCATCATATGATTTTCATCATCGACTTTGTAGTTGGCTTCAAATTTCTCTTCACTGTCATTGTTATTTTCTTCCCAAATTTTGTCATTGATTTCATCCATATTTGACTCATGGTCAATCGCACACAGACACATATGTTGTTCAAACTCAACGTAAAAATTTATCATTAGCAAGTGAAATCGAGTCTATTGATAAATATAAAACATCTGCTGCATATATGCGTTGTCAGTGATGGAAATTATTTGAAACTTTATTAGTCTACCATATATGACAATAGAATTCTTATATAAAATGTTGCTCACTCTCTTTTAAAATGTGACTTTTATAGCATCACATAGGCTATTTTTTAACTTCGCAAAACTCATGATACATAGAATAACAAAAAAAAACGGAAATTTACACATAAAAATCACTCTCTCGGTGTGTGAAATATAATATTACTATTATAATACACTTATAAATTTGTAGTATTTTTCATAGCCTCAACTTCATTCTTCTAATTTTTTTATACTACTAATTTTTATAAAAAATTCACAAGCATAAAAAAATAAATGTCAACGTTATTTATAAGCAAAATTCTTGGATTAAAATATTTAAATTATCAAAGCGCAACTTATATTTTTAAAAACAAAACCTACATTTTAAATTTTATTTAAAAAAATATAAAAGTAACCTACGGCAGGTGCATTAAAATAATTAAAAAAAGGGCAAATTATAACCTGCGTTTTGCAGGGAAGGAAAATAGTAGGTTTTTGTCAAGGTATGGGCCGGACAAGCTGACTCAGGCCCAAAGCTACCAGCTACAAACTTACAATGAAATAACTCCTGACGAAAAAGAAAACAGCAGAAGAAATTGTCTGACCTGAAAAATAGAACACAACAAATTTAAATCACTAATCTGTTCTTAACACTTTATCATCTAAAGTAGAGCTAGTAAGTAGTAAGTAGTGGGTAATGAATGAAACAAGTAGTTGGAATTCATGACCAAAAACAAAAAGTAGTTGGAATTACAAATGACGTGGGAATGGTATGGTCTGCTTCTTTGTGAAAGGCCGAATCACAGTTCTTCACATTAGCTTCTCAAGTATCCAAAACCCACACCAAAAAGGAGCGGGACAAATATGCTAATTAGGCTCACTTTACCCCATTTATTTCCATTCTGTGGGTTTATTTTGGGAACACACATTGGTGTGGATATTTTCGTTTAGATAATTTATATGAATTTACCATATATTAGATAGGTATTAGAAAAGTGAAAATTTGAAATTTTAATAATAAAAATATATATAAATTCACTTTTTTCTATAATATATATTATTTTGAATTCTTAAACCCTATATGATATAGGTTGTCTCTTGACCAAGACGTGTATGTAGGGACTAGGGTGTTAAGGTTGTCTTCGTATTTTAAAGTGGCTGTTTAAATTTTTCGTTTTTGGGAAATGCTAGTTGTACTAATCAGTCTTTAATCAACTTTTAATCAGATTTAAATAATATTTAATTATTTTTTTAGTGTAACATGTTTCTATTTTATAGATACATATCTATAATTAGATTTTAATTTAAATTTAAATTTTAAAACCCACCAACTTCATTGGTGGTTAGATGACTTTGCTTTACTTTTGTAACTTCACTTAACGGATACAATTTTTTAAATTTCTTATTCTACGGGACATTCACACGCATTAGTGAATCCCAAATCAAAAAGGACGCTGACAGCTGAATTCTCCCTCTCGTCCTCATTGGTGAAGACCATCACCACCTTTCAGGTGAAGTACTCTCTCATTTTGTATTGGTAAAATGTATCATTATTTTCAACACATGTGTTTATATAATTTGTTAAGAAATATCATGTTTAACATTTTTAATTATATTTTAATTTAAACATAGATCATCACCACCTTCCAGCTGAAGCACTCTCTCATTTTGTATTGGTGAAAGGTATCATTATTTTCCACACATGTGTTTATATAATTTGTTAAGAAATATCATGTTTAACATTTTTAGTTATATTTTAATTTAAACATAAAAACACTCTGCTGATTTAATTGGAACAAGGTTGATTTTATTTAATTTTATTAATAAAGTTGTTGCAAATAAAGTACTTTCTATGTAAGTAGAGTTTAAGAGAGAAGATGTAGTTGATATGGCCATAAAAATTCTGTTGTTATTTATCAATTATAACATATGATATGATATTTTATTCAAAATATTTTTAAAATACATCTAAAATTAGGCTAACTTTAAATATTTAAATTTAAACGTTAATAATACAATTAATCTTTTGATTTTTTATTCGATCAGATGAATATAATATTTATTATTTAAATTATCAGTTAAATTTTTTTCGATACTTATTAGTTTTCAAAATTATTATAATCAACAATTAATTTAAAATTGTGTTGTTATTTTTCGATTATAACACATCTGATAGTATGATATTTTATACAAAATATTTTTAAAACACATCTAAAATCAGTCAACTTTAATAATACAATATAAATGTTAATAATATAATTATGAATGGTCGAATATAATTATATAGATAAACTAAAATATTTTCAATTGTAGTTTCTTTTTCAATTGTAACACATCTAAAATATTAAGTTATACAAAATTTTTTTTAAAACACATCCAAAATCATAAATCTAAAATTTAAATTTAAACATTAAAAAACAATTGTAACACATCTAAAATTATGAAGTTATACAGAAAATATAAAATCATAAATCTAAAATCTAAATTTAAACATTAAAAAATAATTGTAACACATCTAAAATTATGAAGTTATACAGAAAATATTTTTGAAATACATCCAAAATCATAAATCTAAAATCTAAATTTAAACATTAAAAAATAATTGTAACACATCTAAAATTATGAAGTTATACAGAAAATATTTTTAAAACACATCCAAAATCATAAATCTAAAATTTAAATTTAAACATTAAAAAGACAGCGTTGTAAATGAGCGCCAGTAGAAAGGCAGAGTTGAGGATGAGCGCGGAAGAGGAAGGTGGCACGGATGAACGACAGCGGATGATGCCTTCTCGATGTGCACCTCTGAGTTTTTCATGTGCGCCTCTGGATTAACGTGACTTCTCTACTTCTTTGAGTGTTTTGTACGAGTTTAATTAATAATTTGATAGTTTAAAGTTTATTTTATAATTTTAAAATCAAAATTTTGAATTTTGAATAATTTGATTTTTAGACATGTATTTAAATTATAATATATTAATAATTAAATATATTAAATCTGAAACAGAAATCTAAAATTTAAATTTTAAATTTCTGTTTTTTAGATTGTATTTTGAATGTGTATTTAATTTTAAAAAGATAGTAAATCTATTCATAATTTTTAGTTGTGTTTGTTTTAATTTTTTTAATTATTGTAATAAAAGGCTGAATGTTGTACTATTTTTAAAGAATACCTAGTTGAACCGTTTTTAAAAGTATACACATATTAAATAACCGTTCAAGACCAGGGAAAAATTTTTTTAAAGAATGTTTTTTATTCTAACTCTCTATCTGTACTATATAGTTTGTAACAAATAAGTCCATTTCAATTCAATATTTTGCAAATTTTTTTAATCAAATTCATATATATATAT
>NC_029774.3:114062667-114117093 GCF_000817695.3 Arachis duranensis | reverse complement strand
GTGACTATTATTCATGTATTATTATTATTTAATAAATATTTTATGTTCAAAATATTATTTATTTATTTATTTTAATTAATTTATAATTTTATTTTTATTGTTATGTTATTATTGATTTTTTAAAATATTATTAAAATTTGTCATGTTATTATTGATTATTTAAAATTAATATTAAGATGTGTTATGTATATTTATTTTTTAATTTATAAAATCACAAATCTAATTCAATCCAAATCGTTTGAAATTAAATCAGATTGGATCGAATTCTCTAAAAAAATAATTAAATCCAAACCAAACCGCAAATAAAATTTGATATTGTTGACTTTAGTGCCTTTGTGAAAAGTATTATCCAATCTGCATGCATATACGCCACAATGGATCAGAACAATACAACACAATCTCTTGTTATACTTTTCATTCTATGTGTCTTCTCCAATGGCGGATCCAAAAAATTTATAAGAGGGAGTTAAATTAAATACAAAATAAATTAAAATATAACATAACAAAAAGTCAATAAAATATCATTTATAGTATATAAGTCAAAATTAATAATTATATTATATAACAATTAATATTCAACTACATACTTTAAGATTTTGGTATTTTTAAATTTGTTCTGTGATATTTCATATAACTAAAATAATTAATTTACCATCTGAAATAAATTTTGAACTGTTCTCTTTTTTAACATATACAATCATATAATCTACTAAAAGTTGGTTTTTCATCTTGTTTAAAGTATTATTTCAATAATTTTTATTGTTTAAAAAATTTATTCAATTATTACTGTTGTCATAAAAAGAGTCAAAACAAGAATTTTTTTATAATTATTACTTTTTACATTAATTCAAACCTATACTTTTCAAAAAATTTCAATTATTTATATATTTATACGCTTTTATTATTTTTTAAACCTATTTATTAATTGCTACTAATATATTATGATACACATTATAATTTATACATATTAAATTACTAACATGTAAATTATTTTTAGTGTGTAATATACAAAAATATACAAAAAGCATGATTACTTAATGTAGTCCTTAAGATTTCAATTTTCTCATTATAGTCCTCTAGATAGAGCACCGAATACTCATAGTGGTCTCTGGGCATATTTCTGGTGATGAGTCATCACCGGAGCACTTATGTAGCGTCGTTTTGCTACGCTGAACTAGCTCATTTTCCACTATACCCACATTGGTCCCTAGCAGTTGGTATTATTGTACAAAGCCTCACTCGTGCACGCTTTGCTCTCCCTCTTTCTCGCGTTCTTCATCGCATTCTTCAGGCTCCTAATTCTCTTCCTCTACGCTCTCCAAACCTACATCCACCCTGATGCCCAACCCTCTACCTCCAATGGCCTTCGTGCTACCGTTCGCCACCCTAGCACCCCCGAAGGTCCTGTTCCCGACCTCAGAAAGCGCCCTAAGAATAAGAACAACCTCAATTTCGACGAGAAGAATGTCCAGATCTTCAGGTTCTGGCTCGACCATGCGGCATTTTGGGTTTGGATCACACCTCTTTGTTGCTTTAAGACCTCCATTTTGCTAGTCTTGATGGGTTCTGGAAGGTTCTCTTTGCTTTATTTATGAAATTTCTTTCATTGGTGTTGTTCATTTCTGCTGCTAGAATTGCACGTTCCTTTTGGCTTGGAACTGATCAGATTTGTTGCAATTTGTCCATGATCACTTGTGGATGATTTGGTCACACAATCCTTTATGCAAATTAACTGTTTGTTATATTTACTGTTTTGATTTGGATTAAACCTTAGCTGAGATTTTCGTGAACAACTCAAACTTAAACAATAACAATAGTAAGGGTGGTAGTGAAATCGGCAATGCAGAAAAATTGTTGAGAAACATGGGATTTTCACCTTTTGATAGGATTTAGGTGGTGGTACTTGTTTGGATCTAATTTGTTTCAGATTGTAGCATTAAGACCAAGCCTTCATATGTATTCGAATGAAGATCTTTTATCTTGGTACCAAAGACTTCATGTTAACAAAGTTCCTGACTTAGATTATAGCAGGGAAAGATGTTTTGCATAATTATTATTTGTGCCTTGTAGTTTTGCAGTTCCTTAACCCATCTGTGCTAGTACTTCTCTTTCTTGGGTTATCTCAGATTGATATTCTTTCTATTACAAACCTTTTATTATTGAGTGTTGAATTTATTCAGCGGAGTGTTAAATTTATAGGTGAAGTTTTGTAGCTTAGTTAATGGATTATGATTGATTTTTTAGGTAACTGTAGAATTTCAAATATAACTGAGTTGTTTGTAGCTGTTTATCAAAATTTGGAAATTTAGGGTTAAATATAGTGGAAAGGACCAATATGGGTATAAATTAGAAATGAACCAGCTCAGCTAGCTGTTGGAGCCATCCAGCGTGGCAAAATGACACCACGTAAGTGCTCCGGTAATGACTCATTACTAGAAATATGTCCAGGGACCATTATGAATACTCGGAGCTCTATCTGGAGGAGTACAATGAAAAAATCGAGATCTTGAAGACTACATTAAGTAATCACGCGAATCTCGAGAACTACTATAGGAATTTACTCGGCCATCTTAGGCCCCCTTAAATTCGCCACTGTAACATTAGCCACATCCCAAACAATTTTTTTAATTAAATAAAAGATAACAAAATTATAAATATATTTTAAATCATATTTAAAATAAATAGATTAGTAAAATTTTTTTATTAGCAACAGATTAATAGAGAATATACTATGAAATATGAAATTTTGGACTCAAATAAAATTTTTAAAAATCTAATAATTAAAAGAATTAAATAAAATTTGATATTGTTGCTTTAGTGATTATCCAATCTGCATGTATATACGCCACAATCCATCAGAACAACACAATACATCTTTTGTTATTCTTTCCATTTTATTTGTAGTCTCTAGCAACATCCCACACAATTTTTTTAAATAAATCAAAGATAACAAAATTATAAAATATGTTTTAAATTACATTTTAAAAAAATAGATTAATAAACTTTTTCTATCAGCAATAAATTAATAAAGACTATACTATTAAATATAAAATTTTAGACTCAAATAAAACTTTTAAAAATCTAATAATTAAACTTGTAAGTCGGAATTAAATAAAATTTGATATTGTTGGCTTGAGTGTCTTTGTAAAAAGCATTATCTAATATGCATGTATATACGCGAACAACACAACACATCTTTGTTCTTCCCATTCTATGTGTGTTAACACAATACATCTCTTGTTATTCTTCCCATTTTGTGTGTACTCTCTAGCCCGATCTCAGACAATTTTTTTCAATTAAATCAAAGATAACAAAGTTATAAAATAAATTTTAAATTATACTTAAAAGAAATAGATTAGTAAATCTTTTTTATCAGCAATAGATTAGTAAAGACTATACTATTAAATATGAAATTTCAGACTCAAATAAAATTTTAAAAATCTAATAATTAAATCTAATAAAATTTGATATTATTGGCTTTTAGTGCTTTTATGAAAATCGTTATCCAATCTGCATGTATATACGGCACAATGGATCAAAGCAACACAATGCATCTTGTTATTCTTCTCATTCTGTGTGTCAGAACTAAATAAAATTTGATATTATTGACTTTAGTGCCTTTGTAAAAAGTATTATCCAATCTGCATGTATATACGCCCTAATGGATGAACAACACAACACATTTTTGTTGTTCTTCCCATTCTATGTGTGTCAACACAATAAATCTTTTGTTATTCTTTCTCTTCGATGTGTACTCTTTAGCCACATTCCAGCCAATTTTTTTAATTAAATCAAAGATAATAAAATTATAAAATATATTTTAAATCATATTTAAAAAAATAGATTAGTAAATTTTTTTTATCAATAATAGATTAATAAAGACTATACTATCAAATATGAAATTTTAGACTCAAATAAAATTTTAAAAATCTAATAATTAAACGTATAAGTCAGAATTAGATAAAATTTGATATTGTTGGCTTTTAATATTTTTATGAAAATCATTATCCAATCTGCATGTATATACGTCACAATGGATCAGAACAACACAACACATCTCTATTATTCTTCTCATTCTATGTGTGTCAGAATTAAATAAAATTTGATATTGTTGCCTTTAGTGCTTTTGTGAAAAGCATTATCCAATCTGCAAGTATATGCTCCCTGAACAACACAACACATCTCTCATTATTCTTCCTATTTTATGTGTACTCTCCAGCCATATCTTAAATTTTTTTTAATTAAATCAAAGATAACAAAATTATAAAATATGTTTTATATCATTTTTAAAAGAAACAGATTAGTAAATTTTTTTCATCGACAATAGATTAATAAATACTATGCTATCAAATACGAAGTTTTACACTTAAATAAAATTTTTAAAAATCTAAAATTAAACTTATAAGTCAGAATTAAATAAAATTTGATATTGTTGACTTTAGTATTCTTGTGAAAAATATTATTCAATCTGCACATATGCATGTATGTACGCCACAATAGATCAGAACAACACAACACATCCCTCGTTATTCTTTCCTTTCTATGTGTACTCTCTAGTTACATCTAGACATTTTTTTTAATTAAATCAAAGATAATAAAATAAATTTATTTTAAATCATATTTAAAAAAATAGATTAGTAAATTTTTTTACCAGTAATAGATTAGTAAAGACCATATTATCAAATATGGAAATTTTAAACTTAAATAAAATTTTAAAAATCTAATAATTAAACGTATAAGTCAGAATTAGATAAAATTTGATATTGTTGGCTTTTAGTGCCTTTGTGAAAATCATTATCCAATATGCATGTATATACGTCACAATGAATCAGAACAACACAATACATCTCTGTTCTTCTTCTCATTTTATGTGTGTCAGAATTAAATAAAATTTGATATTGTTGCCTTTAGTGCCTTTGTGAAAAGCATTATCCAATCTGCATGTATATTGCTTTTCACACAGGGAGGGCTAGAATTAGGGAGCATGGCAATGATCCTCGGGTTTGGAATCGAGAAGAGTATCGGCGGCTAGAGAACGAATCCTTCTCTATTTTTGTAAGTAACCTTCCAGAAGACATATCGAAGAGAGAGTTGTTTCATTTGTTCAACTGGACGAGACGCATCAATGATATATATCTATCTCGGAAACAAAAAAGTGGAAATGTATACCTATTTGCTTTCATCCGATACACAACCGAGGGAAAGGCGTTGAAAGCTATAGCGAAAATGAACAGACTGAGACTGAGAGGTAAGGTTATTTTTGTGGGGGAGGCAAAGTATAGAAGAATATCGGGAATAACAAACATAAATCACACACAAAGAGGAAATGACACACAAAATCGCACAACTCGGCAGCCACATAGAGAAGTAGTTTAGAATGGTGCCTTGTCATCAGGCCATGATTTACCGACAAAGGAAATTGAGAAGGACTCGCATGGTAATGGATGGACGAAGAAGGTAGAAATAGTAATGGCGGAAGATAATTTAGAATGGCTGCGGAGAAGTCTTGTAGAGGGTATGACGAAGCCTATTAATTTTGATTCTTTGAAGCAAGTAGTTGCGAAGAACCTACCTAATGTCGTACAGATTCAGAAAATGGGAGCATACAAAGCTCTCCTGATTTTTGATAGTACTATGCATACTAAAGAAACATACACCTTATACATGAATAGCCTTTTACAATTGTTTCACAGTGTATGGAGGTGGGAGGAGTCGGAGCAGAGTGAAACTCGCAGAGTGTGGCTCGAATGCTTTGGGGTTCCGCTGCATGCATGGTCTGTCGACACTTTCAAAATGATAGGAGGCCAGTGGGGTGAAGTAGTTGGGTGTGATAGAGAGACGGAATTATGTAGTTCTTTTACTGTAGGTCGGGTGCAGATTGATACGTGTGTAATGGACGTAATTCAAAAATGGATCCACATCACTGTTGGTACTGGAGGCTTTGATGTATTGGTGAAGGAACTTGGACATGAGGCGTGTAACATGCAGTGCAAAGAAAGACCTGGTGATGATGGGATAAAAAATGTTGAGCAATGGAGCCACGGTAAACCACGTCTGGGTCTAGGAACGGACATAGGGCAGAGATGCCAAACAGAATCTTTGCATGAGGGTGGTCAGGACGAAGAGCTGTTGATGTTGGTGACAAGGGAAGAGGTAAAAGACGAGGGTAAGGTGGTTATTTTTGATAAAATTTTGAATGAATGGATTAATGGCAACAATTATCACAACGGCATGAAAATCGCAACAAATCAGGTAGTTAATGGCGATAATATTGGGATGACTGATTATGGGGGAGGGACCGTTATGAATTATAAGGCAGAGTCTGAGAGAACAGTTACTTGTGTTCTTAATGGGCTGAAAAGGCAGTCCACCAAGGAAACACCAAAAACCCAAAGATCTCATGGCCTAAATGAGATGTGGGCTAGCCAAAACAAAAAGAATGTGGAGCGAACTAAGGGCGTGCTGGGCCCAACCTCCTCTAAAGAAAGCAATGCAGAATACGGGCTTGGGTTGGGGAATTCGGGTAGGGCAAGGCATGTGTCCCACAATGCTATAGGTGAAAGGGTTGGAAGCAACTATCAGAGTGTGGTATTCGAGGGTGCCGTCGGCATTCACGCAGGGGCTAGCACCAGACGAAAGCAACGGCCGGTAGAATTGGGGAGCAGGTTGCGTCGCGATGGGGATGACCGCGTCGAAAAAGATGAGACCGGGCTGGATGTGACTGAGGCTGGCGATCGTGGATGCGAGGCTGGTAGTGGGCCGGACCGCATCAGAACTAACGGGATTGGGTCGAGTGAGACGGCGGGTGACGATCCTGGATGTGAGGTTAGCGGCAAGACAGATCTGCAGAAAGCCATAACCATTATTGGGGTTGATGGTAAGGCGATACAGTAGGGGAGTGGAGCCAGCGAGGCTGAGGAAACCAATGAGATTGTTGAGGTGGCTTCGGTGGGTGGGTGTGCTCAAGGGAGATGCGCAATTACAGGGACTTGTGACGCAACTGGGGACCGGCTTGCATTAGGATTAATTGGAGGACTGGTTCTTGGTGAAAGTGGAGGGAGAAGGGCTCTCAGAAAGGATGATGGTGGTGCTCGAGGGGATAATCTTGGGCATGATAATGGTGTGAATGCTGCAGATGGTATTGGAGGAAATGATATTGGGCATGAGGAACTTGGGCATGAGGAAGGTGTGAATGCTGCGGACAACAGTGATACTCAATGCTCAAAATTGGAAGAGCAGATGATAGAGAACAGGAGGACGTGGGAGTTGGCAAAGGAGTCGGGGGTTGTGTTATACAATGAGGACGACGACATTATGGCAATTCTTCAAGCGCAGAATGAAGAAATAGATCGCAAAAGAAAAATGGCAAATCAGAAGGCAAAATTGAGACGATGCAGACCCAAGCATAAAAACAAGTGTGTCAAAAGAATTATTAATGATTTTTAGTTGTTGGAATGTGAGGGGGTTACGGGGTGATGGGAAGATTAGAATGGTAAAGGACCTAAGGAGTAAACATAGATTAGACATATTGGGATTGATTGAGACTAAAAGGCAGGAAGTGACGAGACTTGATGTTGCAAGGGTGTGGGAGCAAGATGGTGCACGGTGGGAATATGTAGGTTCTAATGGAGCAGCAGGTGGTCTGTTGTTAATATGAGATGAATTAATGTTTAAAATGAATAACTGCTATAAGGGAGAGAGGTGGTTATGTGTTGAAGGCATTCGGTTAAAGAGTAGTTTCAATTGTATTTTTTTCTTGGTTTATGGTGCCCATGATAGGGATGCAAAGATTCATGTGTGGGAGGAGATGAGTTACATGGCTGGGTTATGCTAGGTTCCTTGTTGTTACATGGGAGACTTCAATGAAATAGTACATGTAGAAGAAAGAAAAGATACAACTGTCCTACCTTGGTTTGCGGAAGATTTTAAAGATTGGATACAGGATATGCACTTAGTGGACTTGCCGCTCACTGATCGCAAGTTCACTTGGTTTTGAGGGCGTTCTTGCAGTCGTATAGATAGAGTTCTGGTTAGCTTGGAGTGGATAGAAGAATTTTTTGAGTCTTGGTTACGAGGAGGACCGTGAGGTTTGTCAGATCATTGTCCTATAATAGTGTAAGACAAAAAGTTGAGGGGAGGTCCAAGGCCATTCCGAAGTCTAGATTCCTGGTTTACACATGAAGGCTTTCTTAGAATGGTTAAGGAGGAGTGGAGAGGATTGGGGGAGTTACAGTTCACAGAAAAATTGAAGGCTCTGACAATTTCGTTGGGGAGATGGCATAAAACCAATTTTGGTGAGATGGATAAGAAGATTACAAAGTTTGAGGAAGAAATTAAGAGAATTGATGACATAGTTAGCAATGGAGTGTATGATGAAATAATGGAGGCTAAAAGAAAGGCGTTCGTTACTTGTTGTGAGAGGTGGTATGTGAGAGAGGAGGTCCACTGGAAACAGATGTCTCGATCTAGGCAAGCAAATGATATGGACAAAAACACAAGATACTTTCACAATATAGCTTCAGCAAGAAGGCGGAATAATAGGATTGATACATTGGTCATTAACGGAAGACTAGTAAGGAATCAAGCAAGGATCAAGATTGCTATCAGAGAGTTCTATAAAGAATTATATCACCAGGAACATTCTCCTAGGTTGGGTTTCAGGGACGGTCTGGTGGGTAGGATAGATCAGGAGGATTTTGTGAGTTTGGAGACGATACCGTCAGTTGAGGAGATTAGAGAGGCTGTATGGGATTGTGAGTCCTCAAAGGCATCAGGGTGTGACAGGTATAACATGAATTTCATTAAGAGGTGTTGGGGAGAGTTGGGATCTGAATTCACGGCAACAGTGTTGGGGTTTTTTCAGACAGCCAGGTTACTGAAGGATACCAATATCACTTGGGTGGCGCTGGCGCCGAAGTTCATCGGTGCGAAGGGGATTAAAGATCTGAGGCCTATTAGTATGGTTGGGTGTGTATACAAGGTTATATCGAATGTGCTAGTTAGGAGGATGAGAACAGTTATGCTAACATTAGTAGGGAGACTTAGAATGCATTTGTAAAGGAAAGGAAGATACATGATGGGGCACTTATTGCGTGTGAAACAGTAAACTTGCTTAAATTGAGAAAAAAGGAGGTAGCAATAATCAAGCTAGACTTTTAAAAAGCATATGATAGAGTCAAGTGGAGCTTTGTGGACTTAGTGCTGGAAAAGATGGGGTTTAGGCAGAGGTGGAGATTGTGGGTTATGGAGTGTGTGGCCACAGCTTCTATGTCAGTTTTGATAAATGGCTCGCCGTCCAAGCCATTCAAGATAGAAAGAAGTTTGAGACAAGGTGACCTGCTTTCTCCTTTCTTATTTGTTTTGGTTGTGGATGTGCTACATCGAATGATTGGAGAAGCAGTCAGGAACGGTCGTATATCTCCATTGTTGGTTGGCAGAGATAGTATAGAGTTGTCACATCTTCAATTTGCTGATGATTCAATTCTGTTTTGTCTGCCAGACGAGGAGACTATCAAGAATTACAAGCGTCTTTTGAGATGCTTTGAGTTGATGTCAGGCCTCAGTATTAATTTTTACAAGTCGAGTTTGATACCAATAAATTGTGACGAGCATTGGGTCCAGAGTATGTGCAGCTTATTGGATTATAAGGGCGATACACTTCCAGTTAAATACCTTGGAATATCCTTAGGAGTAAATCCGAGATTGGTGAAGATCTGAAAACCTATAATAGGCAAAGTAGAGGAGAAGCTCACTCTGTGGAAAGAAAAAATACTAAACAAAGTTGGAAAGTTGGTGTTGATCAAGTCAGTATTGAATAGTCTGCTAGTATATTATTTGAGCCTGTTTAAGATGCCAAAAGTTGTTGCTGAGAAATTGATTTCACTGTAGAGAAGGTTCCTGTGGAGTAAGGAGGATGGTAGTATTGGAATGGCATTAGTAAGATGGGAAGTAGTGCAGGTACCAAAAAAACTAGGTGGATTGGAGGTTGGTGATGCTATGGTTCGAAACACAGCACTACTGTTTAAGTGGTGGTGGCAGTTTGCAAAGGAAGAATACCCGTTGTGGAAGAAGGTGGTATGTTCATGTCATAATCTGAACCTTAATGAGCTGCTGTCAACTCAAGTGTTACCTACTAGAGGAGGCCCATGGAAGGATATATGCCAGATATGAATAACGAATCAACATTTAAGGGATAAGATGGTTACAGGCTTGTCTATGGTGGTTGGAGATGGGCAACATACTCGGTTTTGGGAGGATGTATGGTTACTCTGTGGATCTTTGAAGGATCGGTTCCCTAGGCTTTTCTCTGTTTCAAACCAATGTGGATCTGTTATAGGGGATTGTGGGTTTTGGGATGGGTTTTAGTGGATTTGGAACTTCCAATAGAGGCGAGAACTATTTCAATGGGAGTTAGAGCTTCTGAGCCAATTACATGAGGAGTTGGGACCTGTGAAGTTAGTAAATAATAGAGAGGATAGAGTGATGTGGAAATATGATAGACAAGGTATTTTTTCAACTAACTCATTTGTGCAGGTTTTGTAGGAGGAATTACTCCCGAAGGAGGTTACCAGCTACAACTTCACTAAGACTGTTTAGAAAGGTCTAGTTCCACCAAGAGTGGAGTTGTTTTCTTAGTTTGTCTTAATAGGTAGGGTGAATACAAAAGAAAGGCTAAATCAGTTTGGGATTATAAATCAGGAGGATAATCTATGTGTTTTATGAAATAAAGATATCGAACATGTACATAACTTGTTTCTTGGCTGTGAATTTGCTTGGCAGGTGTGGAATGCATGAATATCAGTATTTGGCCGCCTATGGTTCTTTCCGGGTTCGATGAAAGAGCATTTCTTATATTGGACAGAGGAACCGAGGAGAAAGGAGGATAGGGAGCAGCGATTGAGATGCTTTTGTGCGATTATTTGGAACATCTGGATTAGAAGAATTTTTCAGAATACAAGCAAAAGGGTTGAAGAGATTATCAACATGACCGTGATGAGCTCCAACGAGTGAAAATGTGTGGATCCCTTTAGTTGTTGATGGCTATGCCGAAAATGACATGATGGTTCTTCTTTGTGTTGTGGTCTTACTTTCTATATGTTTGATTGTATTCTCTTACTTTTTCTGTTTTGCTCCACCTATTGTGTTGAGCTCTATGCTTTCAAAAAAAATATGCATGTATATACACCCTAATAGATTAGAACAACACAACACATCTCTCGTTATTCTTCTTATTCTATATGTACTCTCCAGCCACATCTTAGAGAATTTTTTTTATTAAATCAAAGATAACAAAATTATAAAATATGTTTTATATCATATTTAAAAGAAACACATAAGTAAAATTTTTTCATCAGCAATAGATTAATAAAGACTATGCTATCAAATACGAAGTTTTACATTAAAATAAAATTTTTAAAAATCTAATAATTAAACATATAAGTCAGAATTAAATAAAATTTGATATTGTTGGCTTTAGTGTTATTGTAAAAAGTATTATTCAATCTGCATGTATATAGGCCATAATGAATCAGAATGACACAACACATCCCTCGATATTCTTCCCCTTCTATGTGTACTCTCTAACTACATCTAAGACATTTTGTAAATTAAATCAAAGATAATAAAATTATAAAATATATTTTAAATCATATTTGAAAAACTAAATTAGTAAATTTTTTTATCATTAATAGATCAGTAAAGATTATACTATCAAATATGAAATTTTAGACTCAATAAAATTTTAAAAATTTAATAATTAAACGTATAAGTCAGGATTAGATAAAATTTGATATTGTTGACTTTTAGTGTCTTTGTGAAAATCATTATTCAATCTGCATGTATATACATCACAATGTATCAGAACAACACAACACATCTCTGTTCTTCTTCCCATTCTATGTGTATTAGAATTAAATAAAATTTGATATTGTTGACTTTAGAGCCTTGTGAAAAGCATTATCCAATCTATATGTATATACGCCCTAATGGATCTGAACAACACAATACATCTCTCGTTATTCTTCCTATTCTATGTGTACTCTCCAGCCATATCTTAGAGAATTTTTTTTAATTAAATGAAAGATAACAAAATTATAAAATATGTTTTATATCATCTTTTAAAGAAACAGATTAGTAAATTTTTTTCATCAGCAATAAATTATAAAGACTATGCTATTAAATACGAAGTTTTACACTCAAATAAAATTTTTAAAAATCTAATAATTAAATTTATAAGTCAAAATTAAATAAAATATGATATTGTTGGCTTTAGTGTTTTTGTGAAAAGTATTATCCAATCTGCATATATATACACCACAATGGATCAGAACAACACACCACATCCCTCCTTATTCTTCTCCTTTTATGTATACTCTCTTGCTATGTTATTATCTTTGATTTAATAATAAAATTATAAAATATATTTTAAATCATATTTAAAAAAATAGATTAGTAATTTTCTTATCAATAATAGATTAATAAAGACTATACTATAAAATATGAAATTTTAGACTCAAATAAAATTTTTAAAAATTTAATAATTAAATTTATAAGTGTTTATTTAGGGGCAATTAAATCGATAAAAAATTCTTTTTATAATAATAAAATCTTTTTTTTATCTTTTAGTGTGTTTGATAAATTTCTAATAGTAAAAAAAATATTAAAAAAATAAAAAATATATTTTTTAAAAAATTATAATTTACATATTTTTTAAAAGATCTTTTTTCATTAAAAAAATATTTTGTACATACAAAATAAATAAAAAAATATTTTTATCTTATTTTATTCAAACATATAATAGATAAATAAAAAAATATTTTTACATGAAATATCTAAACATAAAATCACTTTTAATTTTATAAAAAAATTTCTAAAAAAATATTATTAAATTTTTTTTTTAAAAAATAGTGTCGAAATATGACAACAAGCCTAAGTCAGAATTAAGCTGCATTTAGCTAGATAAGGTTATAATGAAAAGTAAACAGAAATAGCAGCAGCCGGCAGGTGAGGTGAGATGCAGATGCTCTCCAATTCATTCTGTTGTGTTTTTGGTGGTTCATCTCCTTTTGCCCATACCTTCTTTCAAATACAGATAAAAGAAAATATATTTAAAAAAAAGATATTTGAGATTAAAAAATATATAATAGTGATTAAGATTTAGATTACATTAATTGTTACTTTATTGGAGAAAACAAAAGAATAGAAAGGCAGTTTCCCACACCAACAAATAACAAATCCTGATGCCATTGGTCAACATACTATAAAAACACGCATGAGTATCAATCAATATGAATTTCAATTTAAACCAAGAAAAGAAATAATGAAAAAAAGAAATTAGAGTTTGCTTTTGGTAGAAAGAATATAGAGTATATTCTTGTATTAATGTTTTTGTTCCGAATATCCACAAAACTTGAATTATCAGATTAGATTGTTGTTTCCGTGTGGGATCCCAATCCCTCCATCGATTTGGTTGGTGCCACGCTTCCGATATGGATTTGGATGATTTCCGATCCATACTGGACACCGCCGGCGTCGACGTTTGGGCTTTCTTTGACGCTGCAATCGACGTCGCTTCCACCGATAACGCCGACGAATTGAAGCGCCGCCGGGACGGAATCGTGGAGCGCCTTTACGCCGCCACTGCCACGCCTCCCCGGTGTCTGAATTGCGAAGCAAATGCCGTCGAAGCACACAATCAGCAAAACAAATCGTCAGAGGACGAGGATTTGGATCCTTTTGGAGGCTTATTCGATGACGAGCAGAAGAAGATTCTAGAAATTAAGCACCAACTTGAAGATCCTCACCAGGTCTCCCTCCTTTTTTCCTCTTTTAATTTCAGCTAATTAATTAGTTGTTAGAATTAAGGAATGTGTTTTGTGTTGGTTGAATTTGATGTTGTTTGATAGTCGGAAGATTCGTTGGCGGAGTTGCTACAGAATCTGGCGGACATGGATATTACATTCCAGGCTTTAGAGGTAAGCTCGTGTTGTTTGTTGAATTGTAGTTTGATTTTGTTAATTAATTGGATTCATGCATGCAGGAAACTGACATTGGGAGGAACGTGAATCGGTTAAGGAAGCATTCCTCCAGTGAAGTTCGCAGATTGGTGAAGCTTCTTGTCAGGTTTTGTTTTTTAAGTGCATATGCTGAAGAATGAAGGTTGATTCATGTAACAGATGAGTTGAGTGTTTTGTTTGCTTTGGATAGGAAGTGGAAGGAAATTGTAGATGAATGGGTGAAGCTGAAGGCACCTGGAGAACCTGCTACTGCTAGCACTGTCATTGGTAATCTCTCTATTCTATGTCAAAATTGCAGTGAATAGTGAGATTCATGTTATCTTGTTGGCATGGCAGGTGATGATGAAGATTCGCCTCAGCAGAGGAATCAACTAAATGGGCATCATCAGGTTCAGTTCAAGAACTATGCATGATGATTCATATGCTTTGCTGCTTTATTGATTATAATGTTCCATTCCTTTGGCAGATTCCTGATTTTGCATGCTCGCCAAATCCAGAGAGTGAGTATAGTAGTGTGATTTGGAATGGTTGGTATAATGTTTAATACATGATCTGTTCCCTTCACTGCTCTGCTCATACAGATGGCAATTTTGAGTCTTCCGAACCAAAACCAATTCCTCGCAAAGAAGCTCTGCCAAAACCAGCTCAAAAATCACCATCGCCATTACCATCGGTTCCCACTCCTCCTCCTCCTCAAAACGTACGGATATGATTTATAAGCTTAAGTTTACTTGCTTAACAAGTTAAAAAACCGACCCATTGTTGGATTATTTTCAGAGACAAAAAGAGAGCAATTTTGACGCGGAGAGACTTGCTTCAGCAAGAAAACGACTTCAAGAGAACTACAAAGAGGCTGCAAATGGTGACTTGATTACTTGCTGTTTTATTTGTTACATTACATAGATAGATTCATGTGATACTGAGTGGTAATGTTGTGTTGTAGCGAAAAAGCAAAGAACGATACAGGTGATGGACCTGCATGAGTTGCCAAAACCAAAAGCCAAGAATGTTTTCTTTGGAAAGAACAAAGGCGGCATGGGTTCTCAGGGAAGGAAATGGTGACGCTCAAATAGGGTGATGCCGGATATTGATTCATATTCCAAACTGCCGCTTCACCACCCTTTACCTTTTTCCTCTCCCATCATAAAAACACTTATGCCTTCTTTAATTTACCTTTATCAATAGTAAGAAGGGGAACAAATTTCTCCCTCATAGGACTACGGTTTCTATGGAATGCGATTTAGGCTGTTTGCTGCTTGACTCGTGATAATTTCAGAGTCAGATTTATAAATATGGTATTCGCAGCAGACAAAATGGTTTTTCAAGTTTGGGTAAAAATATTGAAAACCCTTTTGTTTTCCGGCATTAATCACGATTCAAGGGCTAAATTATATAGATGCAAACATTGACTTTATGTAGTGTGCCATTTTTTTTTAAAGATTTTATTGGTTTGGATTTGGGATGGTGAAGGGAGTGGTAGAATAACGGCCGTTTGGTTAATGTTTATATTTATCATAGACACAGACATAGTGTTTGTTTGTTAAGAGTTAAGACACAAATTTCCGAAGGATATAGTAGCACACAAATTCATACAAAATATATGTAAAACATATGTATTTAGTGTTCTCTTAAAATGTTGAGACATAAAGGCATATTCAATTAGATACAAATTTTACATTTTTATCTTTTATTAATCTTTAAAATATCAATTATTTTCTTAATTCTAACTCTTGTGTTTGTTGACCAATCTTCTTTCCTTCCTCCTCCGCTTTTCTTCTGTCACTACCCTCCTTCCATCACTATTCCCTCTGCCACCACCATAGCCTTCGTGCCCTCTTCTCTGCGTCTAGATCCGTCGGATCTTTTCCTCTTTTTTCTAGATTCGCTGTTTTCTTCTCTTCCTCCTCTACGTTCGCCTTTCTCTCTTTCTCTTTGTGGCATCCACCACCACCTCTCTCCCTCTTCATCTTTGAGTCAACCACGACCACCTCTCTCCCACTTTTTCTATTCGCCCACCGTCCCTTTGGTCCACTCTCTTTTGCGCTCCTCACCGGGATGACTTACTCTTATGTGTTTGATCCATTTTCTCGGATTAGGAGTTTGAGCTAGATTCTGAATTTGATAGATTTGTTCATGAAGAATTCGTTTCTCGCTGTTTCTCTGTTTTAATTTTTTTTTTAAATAATTGTTGAATTGATTATATATAATAGAGTTTTTGTTACCGTTAATGGTTGGATTTGTTATTGAAATTATTGGAATTTTCTATTATTTGAATTATTTATTTTTGGTTATAAATGATAATAGAGGAGAAAAATAAGTGGTGATAAATGAGTGGCGATGGTGAAAATAAATGTTGAGTATTATAAATTGAAAAAGTTTCAAGACCAGTATTTTTATTAAAATTTAGTTAATATTTAATTATAAAAAAATATAATTTTATATAATTAAATATAATTTTATACTATTAAAAATATTAATAATAATTAATTAATAATTATAAATCATAAAATATATTAATTTTTTAGCACTTTTATTATAAATTTTTTAATATTTTATATATTTATTCTACTAAACAAAATATATACTTATATTTTTGTATTTATGTCTTATTATTTAAAATTTTTAGTATACATTAACCAAACAAAACCTAACTGATAAGAGATAAGTTGTTTGAGAGGTTTGCTAATGTTGCAATGTGTCAGGTACGCAGAGAACAAAGTCAAGAGTTGACCAATTTTGTAGTGCATGACCGCATGTGATGTAAGTATGTAAGTAACTACGTAAGTGCGGGGGGAGTGTGGCTGCTGTCGGCCTGCCGCCCAAGAGCAAATACATAGGAAGTGGTGCGGCAGAAATTATTTTTAATATGAAAAAAATAGTATTTTGATTAAATATTGATATTTAAAATATATTATAATATTATAAAAATTATTCAACATATTTTTTATGTGTTGATTAAAATATTATCACGTATTCAATACGTTTTTTGCGTGTTAACTAAAATATTGTCACGTATTCAACACGTTTTTATATTATAATATACTCTCACGTATTGACTTCTTACTTAAAAAATTTACCTATCAATAATTATACTAAATATTTATATTTTTAATAAAAATATCAATATTTTTTTTATATAAAAAAAATTAATCAATGGTAAATTCGAGTGAAATAAGATCCTGAATCAAAATATATATCATTCTGGCCGGATTTTCGATTAATAAAATAATTTTGACCATTTATATAAATAAATAATCTTATCCCAATAAAGCTGGCTTTTCTGATCTCATTTACGGATGACAATAGGATGGAATGAATATCTAAGTATTTGTATCCATTACCTATTTTAATATCTATAGGTATTTTAATTTTTGTCCCATACCTAAAAATTTGCAAGTATGTACCTGTTTTGTATTTGTCCCGTCTCAAAATTTGATTGTTTTATTTATAGTTTTTTTTTTAAAAAATCTACAACATGAAAATAAACCAATTAAACTGAACTAATTAATAAAATCTAAACTAATCAATAAAATTTTAAATATAATTAATTAAACACAAAGAAAATCTTAAATTATTTAAAATAACACATACGATATAGTCTTATAATATATCAAAATAGTCTTAAAACATTAAAATAGTCTTAAACTAAAGAAAATTTTAAATTATCACATCACACATAATAAATTCATAAAGACACAAAATTTTTATAAATACAATAGTACATAAATCCATATAAAATATAAGCATTTAGTATTCTCTCACAATGTTGAGACATAAAGACATATTTAATTAGATATAATTTGTTTATATTTTTATCTTTTATTAATTTTTAAAATATTGTTATAAAAATAAAGATTAGGATTTGAGAGAAGTGAAAAAAAATAAGAAGAATAATAGATGACTTTATTAATGATTGTGATATTCAAAAAATAGGGAGCTATTTATAGTTAAGGGTCTAATTCCTAGCTAACTCAACTAGGTTACATTTATAGCTAACTCTATCTATTTGAATTTTAAAATACGATTACAATTCAGGACATCCATAATAAATATATTTATAACACTCTTCTTAGAAGTTCTTAGTAGTAGTAGATTAACGCCTCATTAAAACTTTACAAAAAAACCGTAAAAAAATTTTAGTAAAGAAAAAAGAGTACACTGTCTTATAATACGTTAGGTGGCAAAGGATTCGGTGGTCCAAGAACCTTTAGACTACTTAGTGGTCCAAGTAAAAAACATGTTTTTTAAGATTTTTTAACAACTGTTACATAGTCCTTTAACTAATTTTAATTATAAATTGACCCTATATATTTTATATAATTATAAAAATGATTTTTTATTTTATAAATAATTAATTTATCATAAATCTATCATGTTCATTAACAATCAAATAAAAAAACAACAACAATTATATCCTCCATGGATCCCAATCGATTAAAATATTACATTCGATCTGAGACGTTCCTGAGGAGTCATGAAATCGTGTTTCCCTGAAATCCAATCGATTGGACTATCAAACCAATCGATTGAAATTTAACCCAATCGATTGGATTTCAATTTATCACTAAACAATCGATTGTATATTCCTGGTAAGCATGGTTTTGCATAAATCAATCGATTGGTCATAGTAACCAATCGATTGAACAATGAATTAAATGTGAGATTTATGTAATTCAATCGATTGTTTATGATTTTCAATCGATTGAATTCTTCCAAACAATCGATTGGTCTTAATATTCAATCGATTGTTTCCGGCTAAAAATCGATTGAACTTTGCACGTAACTTCTAATTCAATCGATTGGTTTGAAACTTCAATCGATTGGGAAGTGTCCTAAATGTGTTTTTTTTCAGAATTCAATCGATTGGTATTGTAATCCAATCGATTGCAATTTCAAAATCGCTATATATTAATCCCAAACCATGCGTATTGAATTAGAAGTAACGTTTTAAAAGATTCGAACCCCCATTTCTGCACCGCTCTCTTCTCTCATCGAACCAGAAAGCTTCATCTTCTTCTCTCTTCTTCTCCAATCTCACCAACATCCACTCCGTCCTACATACGTATTATTAAACCTCAACCAATTCCTTACAAAACCCACCAAATCAATATCCCAAAATGGCCAGAACTAAGAACACCAAAAGAGCCAGGGTTGAGGGAGAAAGCTCTGCTTCCGCCAGACTGGTTGCTTCATCACATTACATGGCAAGGTGGCTGCCATCTCAAAGGGCACTGAAAAACTATGTGGAGAAGTTCGAGTCAAGGCCAATTGTTCCTCCCAGGTACATAACAGCCGAGTTCCTTCAGGATAGACGTTTTAATTTGGTGTTGAATGCATTGCAAACACAGCACTTAGTTGATTTTGTACAAACTAGGGATGAGTATTACCCGCACTTGGTTAGGGCTGTTTATAGTACTTTGAATTATGCTGTTCCTGAACCTGATGAAGAGGGTGAGGTAATGCCGCTGATTGAGTTTGATTTAGGGAAACAGCATTATAGAGTTACTTTGCAAGAACTAGCTGAACAATGGAGTCTAGGTTATCACGGGGCAAAATTTACTGGAGGTATTGCGGCAGATGAGGAATGGGGAGAATACAACAGATTAGTTGGTTTGCAGAGTTTACAATATGAGAATCCACACATGGATGCTAGAGGTAATATAAGTTGCAGTGGGTTGGGGATTGAGCAGCGTATATTGATGTATTTGTTTTCATACATGTTGATTCCAAGAAAACATAATCATGGAATCTTGTTTAACGAAGATATTTTAGTGCTTTGGGCTATGGTGACTGGAAAGGAGATAAACTGGCCTTATTTTATGGTTCATCATATTCTTGAGATGAAGAAAGGAAAATCAAGTGTTGGTTTAGGATATGCTTGCCATTGGACCAAGATTTTCAAATGGCTTGGAATTGACTTGACTGAAGAGAAAAGTGTTGTCTTGACTAATGTAGCCAAGATTGATGACATCACTCTAAGATAGATGGGAAGAGATCCGGATGCCCAACAACCTCAGGTTCAAGGGCAACCACAAGACCGGGTGCAAGCACAAACAGAGCCACCCCCACCACCACCCCCTCCTTCGCCAACAATGCAAGATTTGATGGATGAATTGTGAAGCATGAGAGTATATATGGAGGAGCAATTTGCTGATATGAGGCAGCATCAAGACAGGCAAACGGAAGCTATCAATCGTCAAGGAGAAGCAATTGATAGTCTATGCACTAATCTGGGCATCACAAACCCAAGGGGCATCATCCCAAGGCCTGGACCATGAAGAAATTGTTTTATAGCAATATTCTGTGCAAGCATGCCTTGCTTTGATTTTTACAATTCATATATAGAGTTCTTAAAGGTACTAGGTTTGTTTGAATTGTAAGACCTTCTTGGATGATGGAATGAATTTAGCTAACGGTTTTTTAAGTTTATCTATATTCTTAAGATGCAATCAGGTCTTGAAAATAATGTGTTTGTATGAATTCAATTGATTGTTTTTTTAGTGCAATCGATTGTTTTGTTATTTTAATCGATTGGAGTGCACTTAATTACTATATCAATCGATTGTTTTCTAAGTGCAATCGATTGAATTATCATCAATTTCAATTTCAATCGATTGCATATAAAACCAATCGATTGATACTGTAGTTAAGTGTACTCCAATCGATTAAAATAACAAAACAATCGATTGGAACATTGTGTTTAAGTATACTTCAATCGATTGGTGGGGGCTTGATTTCGCATAATCTATCTACCAATTTTGAAACTTTTTCTTTAAATATGATCCGTTTAAGATTATTATTATTATTATTTGCCAAAAGCATGGTTTTCGCATAACTCAGTCGATTGGTCATACGATCCAATCGATTGAATGATGAAAAAAATGGTTTTTTGTAATTCAATCGATTGTTTAGAATTTCCAATCGATTGAATGCTTCAAAACAACCTGGGTCTCACCAAATTCAATCGATTGCTTTTGTGACTCAATCGATTGAATTTACCCAAACAATATCAATTTGCCAATTTTAATCGATTGTAGTGTGTGTGAATTCAAATTCAATCGATTGAAATGATCATTCAATCGATTGGAACGCGATGTATTACGCCTATGTCAGTCTTGTTTTCGTTTTTAAAAATCATGACAGGAGACTACGAGATTCCCGTGTTTAAGCGTAAGTGGGTTCAGCTTATTGAAGAATTTGGCATTGAGGATAAGCCGTGGGTGATCAACATGTACGAAGAGAAGCATATGTGGGCTACTGCATATCTAAGAGGAAAATTCTTTGCTGGCTTTAGAACTACATCAAGATGTGAAGGTTTACACTCAGTTGTGGGAAGGTATGTGGGGTCGCGGTATGATTTGACAAGTTTCGTAGAGCATTTTCAAAGGATATGATTTGACGAGTTTTGTAGAGCATTTTCAAAGGTGTGTAGCACACATGTGCTTTAACGAATTTAATGCTGATTATGAATCTACACGTGGGGTGCCCGTCATGCAAACTTGTATAGAGCTGCTAGAGAGATATGCTGCTGAGTTATACACTCATGAGATATTTCTTTTCTTTCGGCCATTTCTCTCCAGAGCTGGATCAATGCGGGTTCTGAACATAGATAATACCGATGATTGCATAAAGTACACTGTGTGTAAACATGGGAGGCCCGATTTTACGTGGACCGTTGATTTTCGTCAAGAAGAAATGATCTTCATGTGTACCTGTTTACGAATGGAGTCATTTGGTATTCCCTGCGAACATATTGTGAAAGTTCTGGTTGACAGAGACATCCGTGAGATTCCCCGGTCAATGGTATTGGATAGATGGACAAAAAAGGTTAAATCAGCACTCAATGATCCAAGTGGGTTCACCAGGGATGCTGTTGTTATTAGTCGTCAAAGTGCTTTGGTGGAATTTTCTAAACAACTGGCTGCTGTTGCTACTAAAGTACCAGAGAGATATGAAGAGACACATGATTTAATTATGGGATTGTACTCATCTTACAAGGTTGCAGACGAAGGAGATAATCAACCTCACTCAGGTGTAGCTAGAAGTAGCAATCCGTATGTGCATCCAACCACTGGAGGCTCAGGACAGCCATCTAAGAAGAAGAAGCGGCAACGTTGTAGTGTTTGTCAAATGGAAGGACATAAGAAGACAACATGTCCTTGGCAAAAGGACATTGACAACAACGTTATAGAAAATGAAGCAATCGGTTCGGACGATGGCGACATGTGTACCGAAGCGACGACTGAGTTAGATAGTGATAGTTAGCAACCTCCATAAACTTTAATGTTTTTGGGTAGAAAATCAGTTCATATTTGTATTTTTTCTTTTTCACTATATTGATGAGATTTTATACATTTTTCCAACAGTCGTGCTTATGCTTTCTAGGTATAATGAGATTTTATTAATATTTTTTGTCTATTTAGAATTATCGTAATTAGTATTCAATTGTTGTTTAGTGCTGCCGTGCTGGCTACTTATATATATTAATTATATGATGACTCATAATCAAAGTTCTAAAAACCGGATCGGACCGTCCAGTCGATTTCGGTTCAATTGAGAACCAGCAATGTAAGCGATCTGGTCCTTCATTTATAACCGTTCGAAACAAAACCGCTGAAAAACCTCTGAATTGGCCGAGAACCGGTCGGGTGGACCGGACCAGTAACCGGCCTGTTCAGAAAAAACGACGCGGTCTCTTAATTAATATAAAAAAAGAGAGAACCGGATCCACTCCACGTATCCACCCAACCCCCCTTTTTCCCAATCATTCATTTATTTCATTTCACTACTCACTCCTTGGAGAACTCTGAAGCAAAGGAACCCTAGCCCTCCATTGTCGCCGCCGTTTCCAGTTCCTCAGTGCCGCCGCCGTCTCCAGTTCCTCAGCACCGCTGCTTCTTCCTCTTCCCCGTGTCCTGAACCCAGTAAGTCGACAGGTCCTCGACGGCTCTTCATCTTAACTCACCAAACCAAAACCCTAAGCTCTCTCTGCATTTTGCAACGATTCTGCCGCAGTGCTGCCGCCGTCCGTGCTGTCGGCGCCGTCCATGGCCTGGCCCTCTCTTGTAGCTCGGCGTCCTGCTTTCCCGTCATCCGTCCGACCTCCGTGGCTTCTCTGTTTTGTTGGCTTGGAGCAACTTGCTGCCGTATCACCGCTCGCCGTCGTCTCCCGGGTAGCCGTCGTCCCCCTGGTCGCCGTCCGTGCCTCCATCGAAGGTTAGTGTCTCTGGCTTTTTTGTTCGTGTCTCCGTCTTCTCTCCCCAGAGCCTCTGTTTGTTGATTTTTAATGTGAAATTGTGAAATTGATAATTTTTGCTGATTTTGTGCTGCTGTTCTTTCTTTGATTTATGAAATTTTGGTTAACATTTTCTTGCTGCTGCTAATAGTGAAAATGAAATCATTATTGGAAATTCTGTTTAGGGATTAGGGATTACTTGTTGCTGTTTGTAATGTTTGTTGAAATTTCAAGTTTAGTGTGATTAGGGATTACTTGTTGCTGTTGAAATTTCAGGTTCAGTGTGATTAGGGATTAGTTGTTGCTGTTTGGTACTTGCTGCTGCTATTTTGTTAGTGTTTTTTAACTTGACTCAACTGTTTTTGAATTTTTGTTGATAGATTTATCGATTTTAGTATTTAGGGTGATTATTTGTTGCTGTATTTTAATTTTAGTTGCTGATTGTTCGTGATTTATGGCTCTTTTTAGTATATTGTGCTGATTGTAAGTGATTTCTGGCTGTGTGAATGTTCTTATTTCTAGCTCTGTGAGTGTTGTTTTGTTTTTGTTTTAAGGCCCTATTCTGTGCTCAATTTTCATTTTGTAGGAAATTATTTGACGTATATAAGAATTAAGAAGGAAGATTATCCCAACAGCTACTCTGTTGATTGATTCTAGTCCCCCACAAGCTTGAAGATAGGAACCCTTCATCAATGGTTTGTTTATGGCATTGCATTAAAATATTAGCGTAGTTTGTTTGTTTATTCATTGAACTTCCACAAAAATCACTTGTTTATGATCCCCTTTTGTCTAGAATAAACAATTCTTGAGTCCTTGCTTAGCTTTATGTCAGGTGGATTATGTGTTGTTAAGTTGTACAAGCTTAAGATTTCTCCTTTAATGTAGTATATGCAGGCTAATTTTGAATTGGTATAATTATACCACAAAGCTATACCAAAGGAACTGGATTGGTAGGAAGATCTTTATCAAAAGCTATAATAATATTTTAGGATATATATTTAAAATTTATATATTATTTTATTCTTAAATGATTTTTTTGGTTAGACCACGGTTGGACCGGTTCAACCAGTAAACCAGTAACTAAAGCGGTTCGATGATCGGTCCGGTTCTCTGAACCTTGCTCATAATACATTCATATAATTAATTTATTATAACATGTTTATTAATTTGTCTTTTTTATATATATGGAACTAATGATTATTTTTTCACTGCCATGTGTGGAAATAATTATTTTAGAATACTATATCATTAATTCCTTCGAATAAATAATACTATAAGTAAGTTGATCTTGGATGAATAATAAAAGAGATAAAACGCTAAAAGTGCTATACTTTAATATTGATCTTTAATATAGATTGCAACAACCACATACACAAACAGATCAAACAATCTGTCTCATATAAGGAAGGGTAGAAAAATGGCTGATGATAAATTTTTAATACTATACATATATATTTCACAATATTTCACAATAATAATATACTTGAATTAATCATTCTACTTATATGACAAGATCAATTTGCTTTCTTGGTGGGATTAGCACTTGGTTGCTTACAATTAATGACAATCTAGCTAGGTAATAATCCTAGACTCCTAGCTATTAGTATGTAGCTAGCTTCTTTAGTTTTTCCATTTCAATTATAATCCACTAATGTTCATTAAATTGAAGTAGCTAAGTATGAAAATAATTCGGTTATAATTCGGTTGTAACGAACTAAGATTCGGGTTTTAAAACTAATCAGTCACAAATATAAATAACGATTACAAGAATTTATTTTCATAAACACGATTAAAATGGATAAATTTAAGGTTTGAGTAGAACAAAAATGTGTTTTCATTTTTTCTACTTTAATTTCTTTTCATAATTTTAGAAACAAGAAGTAACAAAATAATATTTGTATGGGATGGTTGTTGAAATAATGTTTGTATGAGATGGTTGTTGAAATAATCAATGGAAATGACATTAAAAATATGTGTTTTTAAAATAAATTAAACTAAAACTCCATACGGTGCATAGAAATAGAGTAAAATTGCGAAAAGTAACGAAGCAATACATTTCTATTTAAGAAGTCATTTAAAGAAATTCGCAAGAAGTACATCCACTAACTCTAACAAATAAATACGCACTAACCAAAGTATTACACTCTATCTAGATTAATTATAAGAACTGTGCATATTCCAAAACTCCTCGACCAATGCTATAATCTGTGGCTTCTTATGGTTGATCCGACTCCGAAGTATATGCACCGCGGTTATCATGCGAATATCGTGATCATCGAGCTAAAAATTATACATTATGAATTAGTACCAAAAAATAGGGATTAAATATCAGAGATTTGTTTTATAAATGCTCACCTTATTGTTACCATATGGCTTAAATTCATAAGTCATATCCATCCACTTCATCACCCAAGTTGCAGAGTTCAAGCTTGAGGAACATTGAGGTATATCTTCTGGTCTTTCAACTTTGTAGTCATGAAATTGTTTATTATACTCTTGAATGCCATCATCCTTGTAAAAGTTTGACGTGATGACTTGCTCCAGTACGTGTGCCTGATTTCATTTCACTGGTTAAATAATAAAAACAAAATAAGATCTAATAAGCTTATGTAAATTTTTCCACGGACTTACTAGTGTCTTCATATAGCGAATTCTGTCATCATTAAAATGGGTGTCCATGTGATAAATTGTATGCTCGCAAACCGATATTACCATTAGATACCAGTGGTCATCCTCTTGAATAGGAACATATATCTAAACCATAAAAATTTGCCCCTCGGTTATGTACGCTGATAATGGAAAACTGTATCCAACAATGAATCTTAAAAAAAAATTCTTACAAATTTTAAATCAGCAGTAGGTTGCATAAATTTATAAATGTAGTCTTCCATCTTCTTCTTTAAATCTTTCTTGTTGAAGACATACCTAGTTCATTAATGCAAACCAATATAGTCTTTAGTACATGATAAAGAAGTATAGTTCTATATCAGCATTACATTTGTAACTAAAGATAAATGAACTTATCTTTTCAGGGTTATAGAACATACCACAAATCTCGGTGGAAGTTGCCATGTTGTCTTGAAACTTACATCAGATTGATCATCAGTGCATTTCAATGCCGCTAATTCAAGAATCTGGATCACAATACAAATATATATTGAGAGATCATGCCCAGAACCGAACGTAGATTAACTAATAGATTACTTGTGTACCTTATCAGTAATGGGTCTGTCAGGTATGAAATGTGCAAAGTCTGATCTAGTTGCTCTGATTGTATTTGTTACGACAAGTTCTTCACTGTATCCATTAAAAACCGAAACACATTAGATTGGCCCTCATTCATCAACAACAAAGATAATATCAAATTAACTTACGATGGATCTAGCGATGCTGAAAATATATATGCACAGGCCTTTATCTGATCTTCCAAAAGACGCATAGTTGGAGTTGGCATAAATTGACACTGCATTGACTACAAATTTTAATACAAAAGTATTAGCAATTCATCACTAAATGTAATAATTAGCAGTGCCCATAAGAAACTATATAATTGAAGTGGTAATTACGTTGGTAATGGAAAAGAAATAAACAGCTCTTCTATAATCTTTTGTGGGTTGGCTCAGTGCATAAGACGCCTTCGATTTATTGACTGATTTGGGCTCAATCTTTGGCTTTCTAATTCCGCCTGGGTGAGTGAACGGTAATTTTTTCTGCGTCCCCATAATGCTCTTACCCTAAGAAAAAAAACAATTTCAGTATATTCTTATTATCATGTTAAGAATATCAAATAATAAGAGTTATGAAATTTTACAATACATGCATATACCTTTGACATATTTTTCTTTTTTGGTGCGGATCTTATAGTTGGAGATACTGGTTTGTCCATATTGATCTTGATGTGGAACGGATCATCGTGGGTGAAAGACATATGATCCAGTACAGTAAGATCATCCTCATCGTCTGATATAGCCGTATGAATATCAATAGCCGAACTCTTAGCCTTCAATCTTGAGATTGGATGTCTGTTTTGTACAGAGAGCTTGGTCGGAGTCTCGGAATCATTGTTCAGACTGAGTTGTGATATCATTGTCTCAATGCGGCTTACAGATTCAAGGATTTTATCAATTATTACGTCTCGAGCAATGTTTACAACTCTCATTGACTACAAAAAAGAATGGTAAAAAAGGTTATAATATATAACTTATTTTACATAATATATATTAATTACTGTTTGTCACATCAAATTACCTCCATGCTAGAGAGGACATTGTCCACTTTACTAGACAATTCTTGAACTTTATTTAGATTCTCGCTTTGAATAACATCGTCAAAAATAGCTTGGTCATCCTGTAGAAAATAAAAAACATAAAATTTTAAATTACTCGTAATACATTATACTAGAAATTAAAAACCCATTAAGTCTTACCTTAGCACTAGGAATTGTAGTTCCAAGTTGGTCACCAAAATCAACTTTGATAACATCACAGTCTAGTGACATATTCTGTGTGTTACATGCATCATTGGAGACCCCACTATATCTTCTTTAGAAGGAATATCCATGATTATTATCAACGGAAGAATATATTACGAGTAGACTTAGTTGAAAGGCAAATATTTAAAATAATTTGTCAACGTATAAAAATTTAGTCGACTTGAACACATATATATACCCAAAAAAGATAACAAATGATACTTCAATCGATTGCATTTAGAAAACAATCGATTGAAGCAGTAACTAAATCGACTCCAATCGATTGCTATAACAACACAATCGATTGAATGAGAGGTGTGTGTATTATTCAATCGATTGCATTAAAATCCAATCGATTGAAATAGTATATATAAGAGTACTCCAATCGATTTCACTGAAAATTCAATCGATTGCAATAAAAAGAAATCGATTGCATTAGAAAATGAGGGTACAACAATCGATTTTACTACCTTTTCAATCGATTGGTTTCCATACACATCTGATTGCAAGCATTCTTCAATCAATTTAATACAAGAACTGATTGCAGATTTACATGCATAGCTAATACTTTAAAAACAAAACAAGCTGATCAATAACTTATGCTTCTGTTGCAATAGTAGCAGCATCAAACATACCTAGACTCTCAAAAGTGAAATTACACAATGAACAATAATATCTGAGACTCTCAAAAGTGAAATGACACATTTCATGATACAGTGAAGATAACACCTAGATTTTGTCCTACATTTTTTGTAACTCAAATGTATTAACTCCCATCCAAACATCAATGGAGATCATAGGATGATGTGGAATTCTAGATAACAATTTTTTCATGGTCCTGGCCTTGGGATGATGCCCCTTGGGTTTGTGATGCCCAGATTAGTGTATAGAATATCAAGTGCTTCTCCTTGACGATTGATAGCTTCTGTTTGCCTGTCTTGACGCTGCCTCATATCAGTAAATTGATCCTCCATATATACTCTCATGCTTCGCAATTCATCCATCAAATCTTGCATTGTTGGCGAAGGAGAGGGTGGTGGTGGGGGTGTCTGTGGTTGTGCTTGCACCTGGTCTTGTGGTTGTCCTTGGGCCTGAGGTTCTTGGGCATCCGGATCTCTTCCCATCTGTCTTAGAGTGCTGTCATCAATCTTGGCTACATTAGCCAAGATGATACTTTTCTCTTCACTTAAGTCAATTCCAAGCCATTTGAAAATCTTGGTCCAATGGCAAGCATATCCTAAACCAACACTTGATTTTCCTTTCTTCATCTCAAGCATATGATGAACCATAAAATAAGGCCAGCTTATCTCCTTTCCAGTCACCATAGCCCAAAGCACTAAAATATATTCGTTAAACAAGATTCCATGATTATGTTTTCTTGGAATCAACATGTATGAAAACAAATACATCAATATACGCTGCTCAATCCCCAACCCACTGCAACTTATATTACCTCTAGCATCCATGTGTGGATTCTCATATTGTAAACTCTGCAAACCAACTAATCTGTTGTATTCTCCCCATTCCTCATCTGCCGCAATACCTCCAGTAAATTTTGCCCCGTGATAACCTAGACTCCATTGTTCAGCTAGTTCTTGCAAAGTAACTCTATAATGTTGTTTCCCTAAATCAAACTCAATCAGCGGCATTACCTCACCCTCTTCATCAGGTTCAGGAACAACATAATTCAAAGTACTATAAACAGCCCTAACCAAGTGCGGGTAATACTCATCCCTAGTTTGTACAAAATCAACTAAGTGCTGTGTTTGCAATGCATTCAACACCAAATTAAAATGTCTATCCTAAAGGAACTCGGCTGTTATGTACCTGGGAGGAACAATTGGCCTTGACTCGAACTTCTCCACATAGTTTTTCAGTGCCCTTTGAGACGACAGCCACCTTGCCATGTAGTGGGATGAAGCAATGAGTCTGGCGGGGGTAGAGCTTTCTCCCTCAACCCTGGCCCTTTTGGCGTTCTTAGTTCTGGCCATTATAGGGATACTGGTTTTGTGGGTTTTGTAGGGATTTTGATGAGGGTTGGAATTATGTATCTAGTTTGGAGTGGGTGTGGGTGAGAATGGAGAAGAAGAAGAGAGAAGCTTTCTGGTTTTTAGAGAGAGGAGAGAGTGGCGTTCGAATGAAAAGGTGGAGAGAGTGGGTGTGAATACGCAGGGTTATCAGCTTTAATACACAGCACATTTCAAAATTCAATCGATTGGACTACGCCACCAATCGATTGAATTTGGCAAAAAGTTCAATGTCGTCACTTTTCAATCGATTGGATTGCATTATCAATCGATTGAATTTGGCCAAAAAAATATCAAAGTCATCACATTTCAATCGATTGGGTAACATTACCAATCGATTGAACTTGGCAAAAAATTCAACTTCATCACCTTCCAATCGATTGGATTAAATTACCAATCGATTGAATTTGGCTAAAACTTCAATGTCATCACTTTCCAATCGATTGTATTTGGCAAATCCATGTTGTTTTCGTGAATTCAATCGATTGAGTAACAAAAACAATCGATTGTTTTGAGGCATTCAATCGATTGTTTTGTGATAAACTGAAATCCAATCGATTGGGTTATCATTCAATCGATTGGTTTGATAGTCCAATCGATTATCGATTGAATTTCAAGGAAACACGATTTGAAAGTCATGGAAGAACTTCACGAGATCAAACATAATATTTTACTCGACTGGGATATAATTAGTTGTTGTTTTGTATTTTTTTGTTAATAAATATAATGGTTAATTGATAAATAAATAATTTGTAAAATAAAAAATAGTTTCTATAATTAAATAAAATATAAGGGGTTAATTTGCAATTAAAAATAGTTCAAGGACTACATAGTAATTGATAAAAAAACTCTAAAAACATGTTTTCTACTTGAACCACTAAGTAGTCCAAAGGTTCCTGGACCACCGAATCCTGAGCCACGTTAGGTAGTTGTCTCGTTAAAAATCTTACCAAGTAAAACCTAAAGTGAGATAGAAACCATGGTTAAAAAAAAAGTATAGTCTGTATTACTCCCTCTAATAATTATATCACTTGATATCTCTTAGTCGATCGGTGTATCCTAATCTTGTATACTAGCTTCTCAAATGTTAAAGTAGGTAATGCTTTAGTGAATAAATCTGTTAAATTATCATTGAAATAAATTTGTTGAACGTCTATATCACTACTTTATTAAAGATCATGAGAGTAGAAAAATTTTAATGAAATATGCTTTGTTTTATCTCCTGTAATGTATCCATCTTTTAGTTGATGTATGCAAGCAGAGTTATCGATGTATATGACTGATGATATTTTCTTCATGAGTTAATCACACATCTTAAACATGTTGGATGATTGACCTAAGCCAAATACATTCTTGAGTTGTTTTATGAATTGCCAATATTTCTACATAATTTGAGAAGGCTGCAGCTATGGTTTGTTTTGTTGAATGCCAAGATATAACTGCTCCTCCATTTGTGAATAGATAACTTATCTGTGACTTGTTTTTATGCATATTGGAAAGAAAATCGACATTTTCATATCTAATTGAAATGTTGATTTATTAAAGTAAAACAAGCCTTTATCAATAGGTCCTTGAATATATCCTAATATATATTTGACACTATTCTAATGCCTTCTAGTTGAATAGGAGCTAAATCTTAATAACAAGTTTACTGAAAATATTATATCTAGTATCATATTCTTAGCGAGATGCATTAATGCACCAATAACAGTAAAATAAGGTACTTTAGGATCAAGGAGCTCCTCATTATTTTCACAAAGTTAAAATGGATCTTTATCCACATCTAGTGATCTCACCATCATTAGAGTACTCAATAGATTTGCTTTGTCTATGTAAAATTTTTTTTGAAAATTCTTCAGTATAACTTAACTGAAGAATGAATATAACATCCTTCAAATGTTTAATTTATAAATCAAGACAAAATTTTGTGTTGTCAAAATTTTAATTTCAAATTCTCTTTTTAAATAATCTATAATTTTTTAAATCTCTTCGGGTAATCTAATGATGTTTAAATTATCAACATATACTTTAATAATGAAAAATTTAGATTCAAATTTTTGTATGAACACACATGGACATACAGAGTCATTTTTGTATTCATCTTTTAATAAATATTCACTGAGATATTCATATCACATAAGTCTAGATTATTTTAATGCATACAAAAATTTTTGAAGTCTTACTAAATAAATTTCCAAAAAATTATTATATGCTTCAAGCACTTTAAATTCCTCAGGAATTTTATATAGATTTCTTTATTAATTGAGTCGTATAAATAAGCTGTAACAAATTTATTAGATGTATATCAAGCCTATTTTGTACAGCAAAACTAATAAGATATCTTAATGTAATTAAATTCTTTATAAAAAAATATGTTTTCATATAGTTAATACTAGGTTTTTGTGAGAATTCTTGTAATACTAGTAATGTTTTATATCTTTCTATTTTATTTTTCTCATTTCGTTTGCGCACGAAAATTCACTTGTTCCCACTGATTCTGTAAGTGTTTTGACTATAGGATAAAAAATATTACATTTTTTTAAAAAAGTTAATTCATCTTGAATTGCGTCTTTTTATTTTGGCAAATCATCTATTTATCTACATTCTTTGACATATTTTAGTTCATAATCCTAATCTTGCTTTACTAGTTTAATAGCAATATTATAAGCAAAAATATTATCGACAATAGTATACTTTCAGTCTCATATTTTTTCAATAGTGACATAATTTATTGAGATCTCTTCATTTTTAGGTACCTAAATTTCTTATTTATGTCTTCGAATCTCCTTTGAATATTTGCCTTCATATTTTGACCATCATGATTAATTATCTCTTTCTTTTAGGATGTTTATCGTTGGAATCGATCGGCTCTCCGCTTTAGGCATAGATTGCTTTCATTTGCACTAACAATTTGTCTTTCTGAGACAATTATTTTTGTTGGTTCATTTGCAGCTTGAATATGAGATTTTATTATTTTGCATATGAATTAACTTTTGTACTTCTAGTTCACATTATCTAGTGTGATGATCTAAATGTGATAACGACAATATATTCTAAATAGTTTCTTTTTTTCAACTATTTATTTTCTCCTCCTAATTTTAAAAAAATTATTTTATCGAAGTGACAATTAAAAATTTTTACCTTAAATAAATTATCCATTGTGGGTTCAATATATTTTATAATTGATGGAGAATCATAATTAACATATATCTTCAATTTTTGTTAGAATTCTATTTTTGTACGTTGTCGTGAAGCAATTGGGAAATATATTACATATACAAATATTCTAAGATGAGAAATGTTTGATTTCTAACCGCAAATAAGTTGTAATAGAGAAAACTTAAGATAACTTATTGATTTGATACATACAAGTGTTGCAGCATAACATGCAGTTTAGTTCTTATAAGTAATGGTCTTCGCTATTAGCTAGAGATATTTAATCAGTAATTTTGCTAGACCATTCTGAGTATGTACATGAACAACAAATTCTTCTATCGTAACTTCAGTTGACACACAATAATTATTAAATGTTTGGAATTTAAATTTACCGGTATTATCAAGACGTATTGTCTTTATAACATAACATGGAAAATTAATTTTTAATTTAATTATTTGAGATAGCAATCTCGCAAACGCCATGTTACGAATTGATAGTAAACAAACATGGGACCATCGTGAAGATGCATAAATTAAAATCATAAAATATTTAAACGGTCCACATGGTGGGTGAATGAGCCTGCATATATCATTCTAAATACATTTCAGAAAAGATGATAATTCAATCTCAATTTTTTTTTTGTGATGGCATTGTAATTAATTTTTTTTGAGAATACACTACAAGAAAAAATAGTATTTGTAACAAAAAATTTATTACAAAAAATCTAAATTTTAAAATGAAAGGAATTCGTAAAAAAAAAAGGCTGTTGGAGTATATTTCGTTACAAAAAGTTTTTGTAACAAAAAATAAAACTATTACAATGCAAAGTAATATTTTGTAACAAATTTTTTTAATACAAGAACTAAAATTTGTTACAAAAGTGATAACAAATTTTATCTTATGAAATATTTTTCGTAACAATATAATTTTTTCTATCACAAAATTTTGTTATAAAATATAACTCGATTTTGTAATATTTTTTATTTCTTTAGTTACAAAAACACAATATTTATTTTGTAACAGTTTTTTAATACAAATTACACATATAATTTATCAAATTGTATTTTTTAAAAATTAATTGATATATCACAATAAAAAATTACAGGAATAAAAACCGATTTAATAACTGATTTTTTTTTAAAAAATCGATTGCTAAACCCTTATTTCATTTGCAATAGAAAAAAAAATCCTGAGTACCTTCAGAATCCAAAGACAAAAATATGTAACAAAAATAAGGATTTATAATGTCACTAAATCTATACTATAACAAAGCAAAGTTTATGTATTCCACTTTTTATTTTAATCCTTATTTTAATCCTTATTCAATTGGAGGCAAAAATCCACTTAAACTCAATTTAACTGAGAAAGTTTATGATCATCAAATAAAAAATCAAATTATAAAGAATAAAATCAGTAAAAATCACATTTAGAAGCAAGATCCTGCAATAGAACGGACAAGTAAAATTTTATAAAAATATGTCAAGTGAAGAAAGTAAATATAGTTAAATAACAAAGTCATTAAACAACAAATAACTATGATTACTGTTTTAATATCAATACCAAACAATTGTTATAGTATATTTTTATTTAGCAAAAATATATTATTTATGCAATGCCGGCATGTTTATAAATTTTAGGATCAATACCAATTTACTTCAGAAAATTGGTAAAGTATATATTATTTTTTTTAAGATAATATAAATAATTTAAATAAATTATCAAAAATATATGTTTATTGCTGAGAATGTAAATAAAATTGTGATACTAATTTTACGAGTGCTATATGTTTACTTGAAAGAACTTGAAGAAATAATACTTTTAATATATTCTCTTTTTTAAATTATTTGTCATTCATTTTAAAAAATTATTATGTACATAATTATCATTCATTTTGAAAAATAATATTAATATTAAATAAAATATTATATATAAAAAATATAAAAATAATAATGTAACAAATAAGAGAAAAAAAATAGGAAGGAAAGAGAAATAACAAACTAAAAGAAAAAAATTAAAGACGATAAAAAAAATTAAAAGACGATCGAAGAAAAAAAAAAAAAAAAACATGGCGTACATGTTATAGATTAAGAAGTAAAAATTACTATAAAAAGTGCATAAATTAATATGTACAGGATATATACTTCATATAACAAGTACGTACATGATATGCATATAGTAGAGGAAAGCATATCAAGCATCATAAAAAAAATTGATTCAATGCTATGGATATAAAATAGTTTACGTGTGGCATATACAAAAGAAACGTGAAAATATAAAAAAAAATTAAGAATGAAGTTTAAAAATAAGGAAGAGGAACATAGTAATTGCGGTGTAGAAAAAAATGAGAAGAGTAAAAGAGATAAAAGGAAGATAATTATTTAGTCTTAAAAAATAGAATTTCATATTGATAACGTGCTATAAAAATAAAGATTAAGTTTTGAGAAGAGAAGGAAGATGAAAGAGAATAATAAGAATAAAAAATGACTTTATTAATGATTGGTGTTGTTTACAGAATATTGAAAAAGCTCTACATTCATGTAAAAATTATATCCTTTCCCGATTTTTTTTAATCCGTAACTCCAATAAAAAATCTAATCCAATAAAAGTATTTGTATCCTTCTTCTTTACATGTTGGCGTTACTTTTGTCCGGTAAAAGTTGACGGTAACGTAACTTCTCTTCCCATTGAGTTCGGTCAATTGGAGTTCTAGGAGACATAGGCGATTTCTGACGTTTTCTTTTTCACCAGCTCGGTCAAAAAGCTTATTCAGAATCTTTATTGACTTTGATTTCGTACGGAAATAGGGAATTTATTTTAAAATTAACTGTTCTAATTTACGAATACCATTAAAGTTTAGTGAGTAACTGCAAATAATTCATAAATGTCTCGTTTGATTAACTGATGAAAATTGATGAGATTGAGATTGTTGGTGATTGTGAATATAGTTGAATGTGATGAAATTGGTTGAATTGTGGCTGTGAATGGTGATTAACTGGTGAGATTAATTTCGGTTTGATTTGTTGGTATTGAACTGAGATTTGAAAATGATTTCTGATTTTGGAAATGTTTGAAAAGAGGTTGAGAATGATTCGGTTGGGACCGATAAAAGGTGGCAAAGTCCGAGTTTTAGGGGAGATGTTTTCGAACTTTTATAAAATTTGAGGTTTTATTTGAAAAGTTATTTTAGAAGATTTGGATTTGGAAAATGATATTATTTAAGTTTTATTTAGTTAAGAAAAGAATTATTCTATTTTAAATTCGATTTACCAAGGAAAGTTTTATGTTTCATAATTAAATTATTTAAGAAAGAATCTATATTTTGAGATATCGTATTGTTTGATTTTTGATTTATTAAGAAAAAATTTATGTTTGGGTTTGATTTATTAAAGAAAAACTTTATGTTTTGAACGTGATTTGTTAACAAAAGATTATGTATTGAATTTTTTAATGATTAAAGAAGATTTTATATTTTGAGTTTGATTAAAGAACTACATTTTAAGGAATTATGATTCAAGGAGTTTATTAATTTTAAAGAACGAGTTTGATTGTCGTCCTCCCTAAAGTGTCAGAACTCTGCCGTGAGATTTACTTAATGAATGATTTTTTTTTAGTCTTTTGAAAGAGGTTTAAATCTGAAATGGTTTTGGAGTTGTTGTTGGTTTTAAATAAAAAAGATTTGAGTTCGGTTTATTAAGAAGAAGAAAGAAAGGGAAAAGAGAATACGACACGTGTGATTTATGAAATGATTAAAAGGTCACGAGAGGGTGGCAGAAAATAAGTGGTTAAAGTGCGGATGTGAAAATGTTAAGCCGTGGGTTTTATGTGTGAATGATTGTGCGGGGATATCCATGTGTATGGAATGGCTTCCAGGAGAAAGTGGCATACTTGCAGAGGTCATGTTCGTCATACTTCAGCTGGAGAATCAGCGTCTGCAAGAAGTAGAAACTTGCAGATGTTATGCCGCTGGAATGCCTTATCTGACTTGCGAGTCGGATTGTGTCGGGTGCGGGTCGAAACCGACAAATGAGCTCATTACCTGCGATAGGACTAGACATACATCATCATTGTTTGCACATTTATATTTGATTGTGTTTATCTTGTCTCTCTGTGATTGTGCTGTTTGTCTTATTGCTATTTGTTTGTGTGTTGATCTATTTCCTGTGCTATTAGTTTGTGTGTTGAGGTGACTGAGAACTGAGGTTGAGATTGAGATTTGTCTTAAGTTCGGAATTTAAAGAAGGTAATTAATTTTATAAAGTAATAGTAAAAAGTATTTTCAAAAGGTTTGATAAAAATATAGTTTTATTGAGTAAAGTTAATTATTTGCAATTTATTTCATTACTCTTACGGTATTTCTATTCCCTACTGAGGGCGCATGGTTTATTCTCACCCCAAAATCTTCCACCCTTTCAGTGACACAGGTTCGAAGACCCAGTTTGAAGTTGCGGGCGATTATTAGTCTTATTTGAGTTAATTTTATGTTTTGAGTCACTTTTTTAGAATTCTCTCGCCTTTGTTAGTTAAGACTTTATTTTATACAGGGGGATAGGAGTTGTATCGGAGTTTCATTTGAATTTTTTTGTAGGATATTTATTATTCTTACTAATTATGTGACTAGTATTGCTTGGAGATCTTTGATATATGATTTTAATTAATAGAAAAAAAAACTTTTTGCCTTTTTCTTAAAAATTGAAATGTGAAATTGAACTAAAGCCTCAGTATTAAATAGTGAATACGGAAAATAGGTCAACAACGCCTCACTTTTGGTACAATCATGACGTGTTGAAAGTTAGGGTGTTACACTAAATAACAAAAAATAGTGTAACAAATAAGAGAAAAAATAAGAAGAGAAGAGAAGCAACAAAATAAAAAACTAAAAGAGGAAAAAAATTGAAAAACTATCGAAGAAAAAAATGACGTACTTATACGTTATTGAGAAAGTTTAGGGGTCAACACTTTTATTAAAATTTGGCCAGCACTTAATTAATAAAAGTAAAATGAATAATTTTATACTCTTGAATAAAATTTCACACTATTAAAATCACTAATAATAACTAATTGATAGTTATAAATCACAAAACTTGTTGACTCTGTAACACTTCTCAATATTATTTGCTCCATCAAATAAACTAATTGAATGCAAAGTTATATTTATTTATTACGTATATTATTGATGGCAAAGTTATATTTATTTATCAAAAACCAAATTCAATGTTATTATCTATTAGAGTTGTTAGCAAAATAAACAAGAGAGTTGTTAGTTATCATTACCAAATAGCAAATGAACAAGAGAGATTAACGCATACAAGAAATATGCAAAAGAAAAAAAAATGTAATGGAATTGATCACATAATTAATAATGCATAAAATAAATATGCAACCATACAAGAAATAAAAAGAAAGGCATATAGGGAATAAAAAAATACATACATGAACATGCATATAGAACAAAGCACGTCAGAGATTAGGGGTATTTGCAGTACAATTTTGATTCGGTTTTTTTTTTTAAAAAAATCATTCGATTTAATTTTATATTAGTAGTTCGATTCGATTTGATTTAATTTTTTTTGCTGAGATCATTCGAGCCATACCAAATCAATTAAATTTAATTTTGTTCAATTTATTCAATTTTTCAATTAATTAAAAAAACTTCCATATCCTGCAAGTATTTTCTTATCTCCAATGCTGTATAATTTTTTTTTTGTTATTCAAGATTTGCTGAATTTTTATTAGAATAGTTTATTTGATCTTCTACCATGTCATCTTTGGTTTACTTTATTAAAACTGCAGAATTATTGTAGTATAAGACAACAACCTTAAACTAGAATTAAAAAACTCAAAACAGAAAATAAAAACCAACAACCTTCACCAGAATAAAAAAAATTAAATAAGAGGATATTATCCAAAAATAAAAACCAACAACTCATTTTTTCATCTGATCTTGAGTTATTATCCAGTATCACTTACATATTTAAGAAAATTGAGAATTTGATTTGGAATGCAAAAATTTTTATTCTTCCTCCTACAAGCGACCTCAAGTATAATCACACCAAAGACAAACACATTCAATTTATAGCAAAAAATCAGAACATAACCAAAACCTCTTAAACAAAAAATTACAACCAAGAAAATAATAAATTCAGAAATCAAAATAAACAAAAATAAGAATAAAACTAGAATAAACTCTAAATCTAATAAACATAAAACAAAATCAAAATAAACCAAGAACAAAGGCATAAAACATAATTATAAACAAAAAATTCTCAAATAAATGTTATTACCTAAGGCCTCTCCATTTAGATCTTAAAAAGAGGAGGAGATGCTGCGAGACTGGCCAGGAGAGACGCCACGAGACCAGTGAGGATGAGACAAGCAGAATTATAGGACAAACCGTTATGAGGAGTCAAGAGGATGCGACAAACTAGCAAGACGGAAGAAAGAGACATGAAAAATTGATGAAAAGGGTAGGCTGGACGGACACGGTGACATCTTTGGCCGCCTGCTACTGTTCGGCGAAGGAGATGGAGGACTGGAGAGATAGAAGGCTGAGACTTTGAGTGTGAAGTGAACTAAGTGAGAAACAGACCGAGGTCTCAGAATGTGAGACGTGAGAAGTGAGGGAGAGTGGCGCAAGTGAAGTATGATTAAGTGAATTAAGGAGTGCAAGGTTAGTTAGTGTAAGGATATTTTAGAAATTTTGGTCTTTTAGTAACATTTTTGGTTCGATTTAATTTGGTTCTGGTTTTTCATGTCAGAATTGAAAACTAAACCGAACCGAATAAAAAATTTCAGAAATTCATTTTTTTGTTTTTTTTTTATTTTCAATTTATTTGGTTATCATTTTTTTTGTTTGATTAATCGGCTTTATTCAAATTGGATCGATTTTGAACACTCTATTAGTGATACTAAAAAAATTGATGCAATGCTAAGAGAATAAAATAGTTTATGTCTAGTGTAAAAATAAACGAGAAAATAAATATTAAGTGAGTGGAAAGTGAAAAATTACTTAGATTGATAAAACTCGTGCTAATAAGGTGTTATAAAAATAAGGATTAGGGTTTGAGAAAAGAGAAAAGAGGAAAGAAAATTTGGAGAATAATAGATGACTTTATTAATGATTGTAATATCTAAAGAACATTGAAAGTAAGCTATTTATAGCCAAGGACCCAACTCGTACTTAACTCAGCTAGATTACATTTATAACTGATTCTATCTATTTAAATTTTAAAATATGGTTACAATTTAGGATTTTCATAACAAATATATTTATAACAAATATCATTTTTTTTTCTTAATTATAACTCTTCTTTTTCTCCTTTCTTCTTCTTCCTTTTTCATTTGTTGACCATCATCTTTTCTTCCTTCTCCACCTTCCCTTTACCACTACCCTCTCCTTTCATTACTGCTCCCTCTACCACCACTATCACTGTTATGCCCTCATTTCAATGTCCAGATCCTTTGTGTCTCTTCTTTCTGCAGTTTAGATCCGTCGCCTTTTTCTCTTCCTCCTCCACGTTCGCCGCCTTTCTCTCTTCCTCTTTGCGATTCACCGTCACATCTCTCCCTCTTTTTCTTCTAGTCCACCGTTGTCACATCTCTCACACTCTTTTTTAGTATTTTATGTATTTGTTCTACTAAATATAAAATATATATTTCAATTCTCCTAGGTAACCAACTAGGGAACCAGCCAACTTGAATAACTTTTTAAAATTATTAAAAAAATTTAAATTTAAAAAATAGGACTTTAAACTTGTAACTGCTTCGTCAATGTGAAGCCCCATCTCATCCTCTTTCATCGCGTCACCAATACCTCGTTTTCAATCGTTTGTTGCGCTACCGCTATACCCTCTGCTACAACTCCTCTGTGTGCTATGTGGGGCCGACCTGCATCAATCCCAAGTTTAAAAAAAAGAAATATCCAAAGTTTAACAAAAGAAATATCCCAACTTAACAGTAGAAATATTCCAAACTTTACAAAAGAAACATCCCAAGTGTAACAAAAACATCCCAAGTTAAACAGAAAAAAATATCCCATAGTTAGTTTAATAAAACAAAATATTCCAAGTTTTACAAAAGAAACATCCCAAGAGAAACAAAAAAATTCCAAATTTAATAAAAGAAACATCCCAGTTAAATAGAAAGAAACTTTCTCATGTTTGTCGAAGGTCCGATGGAGTTTCACGAGACCTTGCATTCATAGCGCACGTCGCAGCAAAGAGAAATAGAAGTGGAAAAAATGGCGACGCCGTCTACGGCGCTCGACGGCAATCGGCGGCAAACTTTGATAGATGGGACTCGCAACAATCGGAGCACGACATTGACGGTCCGATCTCACCACAAAATACGTTGCTTAGAGATCGGTGATCGCAGCGAAGAGATTTTGATGCAGAGGGGACTAGCAACAGGATGCGATCAGTTATGGTGGATGAGATGATAATGCGCGATAGTTGCTGGAGCTTCAGAAAACAACGACGCAAGGAGTGGCGTTTACATTGCAGAAGCAGCTATGCAAGGATAGTACATGGAGGGTATTTTGCATTGGGCTTATATGAGGTGTTTTCAATATCTTAATTCTATTTTTTCAAAATTCTAATTTTTGCAAAGTTGTTCAGGTTGACTTACAGTAGAATTGGTTCTCTATATTTTTTTTTGTATATCTATATTTTGTATCTATGTCTTGTTTATATCTCCGGGTCTAAGTTTATAGTATACATCAACCAAATAGAACCTAACAGATCAGAGATAAGTTGTTCGAGAAATTTTCTAATGCTGCAAGGTGTCAGATGTGCAGAGAACAAAGTTAAGAGTTGACCAATTTTGTAGCACATGACCCCATGTAATGTAAGTTATGTAACTACGTATGTGTGTGAGGGAGTTTGGTTGCTTCCGTCCAAAAACAAATACGTAGGAAGAAATAGTAAACGAGTGAAATAAAACACCGAATCAAAATATATATTATTTTGGCCCGAATTTTCAATTAATAAAATAATCTTGACCATAAATAAATAAATAAATAATCTGATTCCAATAAAGCTGATTTTTTTGGTCTCATCATTTACAAATGACAATGGAATGGAACATATATTTAAATATTTAAATTAGTCTCTTAAATATCACGGATCTCTAATTTGGTCCCCCAAAAATTTTTTTTAGTCAAATTCATTCTCAAAAGATTTTTATTTAGTCATGTTAGTCCTTCCATCACTTTCTACGTTAATGGAAAGTGACGTAGCACGTTAAGTACCACGTGGCAAGATGATGTGCCACATTAAGTGGCACGTGTCACCAGATAATTGGTTGACGTATCAGGTCAATGACACCTAGCATGCCTCGTGTCACTTGACATGTAAAAAAGTTATTTATAATAAAAATAGTCTTAAAATCGGTGATCGCAGCGAAGAGATTTTGATGCAGAGGGGACTAGCAACAGGATGCGATCAGTTATGGTGGATGAGATGATAATGCGCGATAGTTGCTGGAGCTTCAGAAAACAACGACGCAAGGAGTGGCGTTTACATTGCAGAAGCAGCTATGCAAGGATAGTACATGGAGGGTGTTTTGCATTGGGCTTATATGAGGTGTTTTCAATATCTTAATTCTATTTTTTCAAAATTCTAATTTTTGCAAAGTTGTTCAGGTTGACTTACAGTAGAATTGGTTCTCTATATTTTTTTTTTGTATATCTATATTTTGTATCTATGTCTTGTTTATATCTCCGGGTCTAAGTTTATAGTATACATCAACCAAATAGAACCTAACAGATCAGAGATAAGTTGTTCGAAAAATTTTCTAATGCTGCAAGGTGTCAGATGTGCAGAGAACAAAGTTCAGAGTTGACCAATTTTGTAGCACATGACCCCATGTAATGTAAGTTATGTAACTACGTATGTGTGTGAGGGAGTTTGGTTGCTTCCGTCCAAAAACAAATACGTAGGAAGAAATAGTAAACGAGTGAAATAAAACACCGAATCAAAATATATATCATTTTGGGCCGAATTTTCAATTAATAAAATAATCTTGACCATTAATAAATAAATAAATAATCTGATTCCAATAAAGCTGATTTTTTTGGTCTCATCATTTACGAATGACAATGGAATGGAACGTATATTTAAATATTTAAATTAGTCTCTTAAATATCACGGATCTCTAATTTGGTCCCCCAAAAATTTTTTAGTCAAATTCATTCTCAAAAGATTTTTATTTAGTCATGTTAGTCCTTCCATCACTTTCTACGTTAACGAAAAGTGACGTAGCACGTTAAGTACCACGTGGCAAGATGATGTGCCACGTTAAGTGGCATGTGTCACCAGATAATTGGTTGACGTATCAGGTCAATGACACCTAGCATGCCTCGTGTCACTTGACATGTAAAAAAGTTATCTATAATAAAAATAGTCTTAAAAAGTTCTAACGCAAGTCATTTTCATCCCTAAAATTTTAAAAATTAATCAAATTAATCCTTATTTAATTTTTTTTATTTTTTCATAATATTAAATTTAAAATATTTTTTGATAGTACTAATTTTAATATTATTTTTAGACCTTAATAAAACACAATTTTCTTTACATAAAAATAATAAAAATAATTATAATATAATAGTTATTTCAAAATTTAAATCTTTTAAATTTTTTAAAATTATAATTTATATTATTGTTTAATTTATATGATAGTACTCAATAATTTAAAAACCGATTTGTGGGATCACTTGTTGAATAAAAGATTAAAATATTTAAAATAACTACTATATTTATTTAGTAAAATAAAAAATATTAAAATTTTTTAGTATATACTAGTTATATACTAGTTATTAAGATTCAACAATAATTTGAGTTCTATCATATAATATTTTATATTAAAATATTAAGATTCAACAAGTGATTCAAAAGATTGATTTTTTAATTATTGAATTCTACCGTATAAATTAACCAATAATAAAAATTATAATTTTAAAAATTTAAAAGATTTAATTTTTAAAATAACTACTATATTATTTAGTGAGATTTAAAATATTAAATTTTTAAATATATAATCAACAATAATTTGATAAACTCATTTAAATTAAAAAATTACAATTTGAAAAGGTGAAATTTTAGAATACAAATGACAAAATAATTTTATAATAATTTAATTATTTTTATTATTTTATGTAAAGAAAATTTTGTTTATTAAGGTCTAAAAATAATATTAAAATTAGCACTATCAAAAAAATATTTTAAATTTAATATTATGAAAAAAATAAAAAAATTATATAAAGACTAATTTGATTAATTTTTAAAATTTTAAGGATGAAAACGATTTATGCCTGGACTTTAAGAGATTATTTTAATTATAAATAATTTTTTTTACGTACTTTCAGAGACTATTTTGATTATAAATAACTTTTTTATATGTCAAGTGACACGTGGCATGTTAGGTGTCACTGACCTGACACGTCAACCAATCATCTGGTGACACGCCATCTTGCCACGTGACACTTAACGTGCCACATCACTTTCCGTTAACGCCATTAACGTAGAAAGTGACGGAAAGACTAACGTAACTAAACAAAAATCTTTTGAGGATGAATTTGACTAAAAAAATATTTGAGAGACTAAATTGGAGATTCGTGATCTTTGAGGGACTAATTTGAGTATTTACTCTTAAGTATTTATATCTATTCGAACACTTACTTATTATTCCATTATCTATTTCAATATCTACGAGTATTATAATTTTTATCCCTTATCTAAATCTATAGGTATGTACTTGTTTCGTATTGCTCCATCTCAAAACCTGATTGTTTTATAGTTTTTTTCTTAAAATAAACTTATAATATGAAAATAAATAAATTAAATTGAATTAATCAATAAAATTTTAAATATGATTAAATATTTTAAAAATATAATTAAACACAAAGACAATCCTAATTTGTTTAGCATAACACATAGGATATTGTTGAGTTTGAAGAACTAAAATACAAAGATAATGACTAAATATTATTAGTTAAAAGCTAAGTATATGTGTGATTTATTTTATTTAATGTGCAGAAAATAAATTGAATTGAAATAGGCCCAAGAAGTAATGATACAAGCCCAATGACATCCGACCCACACACACAATCATGGCCCAAAAGTGATTTGTTACATCACAAAAGTTTCTCATTAGAAAAAAAACAAAGCCTATAGCCAAAAGAAGGAAATCAAGTCTGGACCAAGATCAAATCTAAGTTCAACCGGTGGTCCATATCCAAATCCAATCTTCCTAACTATGTGATTTAGTTTTTATTTCATTTGAACTAAACTTCATATTACCGAAATCAAATTCTCTCTTCTCTTTTCTTTCAACCCCACGTGATTTCTTAAAAGAAAAGAAAGAAAAAGGAAAAGCTTTGTGCTAGGACAAGATCAAGAAAACAAAAGTGGATTTCTAATTTCAAGCAAGAAGAGAAGGTCAAAGAAATTATAGCAAAAAGGCAAAATCAAATCAAAAGTACAAATCACAAAAAATATTTTTACATTTGAGCTTCATAAAGGAATGTTGAAGAAATCATCTATGTTACAAGTACCGATATGGAAAAATGAAAAATGTAAGATAACGATGCTCTACTGTGAATCAACGCTCAGAAAAATTAGTTTGAGCCAAAGTTCAATTGCACGTCTCAGATTCATGAGGCAAGATGAAAAAGGTTGAAAGAGAAGATTGAAGGTATGGTTGCATGTTTGATTCGATCATTGCTTCTACCCTCTCTCTTCTCTATCACGCCACTGCTACTATTGATTTTGGGAGAAGAAGTCAAATAAGGTGCTGAAGCAAGTTTCAAGTCTTGTAAGCTTCACTCCTATATTAAAGGGGTGAACGGCCAATGATTGAAGTAAGGAGTGAGAGCACAACGTTTGGGTTCTCATAGCTTACTGAGCTGTTTATTCTTCTTCTTCATGGTTTTCATTGAGTATCTCATTTTTCAGTTTAGTCTTTCTGTGTTTCAATGGTAGAAGGCAAAATGGTAAGGTTTGTAAGTAAAAGCTATCGAGTGAAAAAAGGCAGAGAGTTACACTTGGAGAAAAAGCTAGGTTTGTTTAAAAAATTCTTTATTTTTAGGTATTTCTGTTTTGTTGTCATGATCCTGAGGTAATTTTCTTACAAGTTAGGCTAGCACTTTACTGTTGAAAAGTTAGGGTGAGTTCTTAGTCAAGTCTAGTTTGAGTTAGAAACTGGATTTGTCCCAGATAGGATTGGTTAGAATCCTAGGGAGAATTAGTGAATGTAATTCTGTTGAAAGATAGTGAAATTTCGTCACTGCTGTGATGAAGATTGGATGTAGGCTATATTGCACTGAATAGCTAAACCAGGATACATCTGTATGTCATTTTTCTTTCTCTTCTCTGTTTTTGGTTCTAAATTATAGGAGACAAAACAAAAGTATCTCCTGATTCTATTATTCAGCAACACTTCACTATAATATGTCTTGCACGTAATTCTGTTTTGGCTCTTACCGCATCAAGAGACAAAATCAAAATTTCTTCTGTTTTCTACTAAAAATATCTCAGCAGAACTCAAGGTTTGAAAACAAAATTAAAAAGAGGCCAAGATTCAAATCCCATTCTATTAACAATTAATAACTATCAGATATGAATAGTCTCACAATATATCAAAATAGCCTTAAAACATCAAAATAGTCTTAAACTAAAAAAATAATAAATTATCACATCACACATAATCATTCATTTGTTCCATTAATCTTTATCAAATATTCATTTTTAAACATCTACTTAGATTAATTATTATCTTTGCATAGGTATTAGCTTTCACTTTATTTTTATTTTTTAATATATATAAAATAAAATAAATTATATATAAATATATATACATATTATTATTATTATTATTATTATTATTATTTGATGGTAATCAGTGATTAAGAGAAGGATGGTCGAATCTTGGCCTCTTTTAATTTGCTTTCAAAACTTGAATTCTATTGAGTTATCTTGAGCAGAAGAATGGAAATACTTTGTTTTTGTTTTTGGACGAGTTAAGAACCAAAACAGAAATACAAGCACTGTATGATGCAAAGAAGTGTAAAAAGGTAGAACAAACAGAAGATGATTTGGTTTTGTCTTCTATTATGAAAAATTAGAAATAGAAAAGAGGAGAGAATGACACACAGATGCATCCTAGTTCAGCTACTCAGTGCAATATAGCCTGCATCCAGTCTCCATCACAACAATGATGGAATTTTACTATCTTCCAACAGATTACAGTCACCAATTCTCTCTAGAATCTACCCAATTCGATCTGGGACAAGTCCATTTTCTAACACAAACTGAACTTTACTAGAACTCACCCTAGCTTTCAATAGCAAAGTGCTAACCCAACTTGTAAGGGAATCTCCTCAGGATCATGACAACAAAACAAAATGACTAACAAAAAATTTTTGAGATAACTATGACATTTACTCTAAGTTTAACTCTGCCTTTTTTCACCCATTGACTTTTTCTTACAAACCTCACCATTTTGCCTTTTACCAATGAAACTTAGACAGACTAAATTAAGAAAAGAAAATACAACATGAAAACTATGAAGGAGAAGAATAAACAGCTCAGTGAGTTATGGAAACCCAAACGTGTCCTCTCACTCCTTGCTCCAATCCTTGGCCGTTCACCCTTATTATAGAAGAGTGAAGCCTCCTAGGCTTGAAACCTTCTTCAGTACATGTTAGTTTTTCTTCTTCCAAGATCAGAATCAGTAGCGTCGTTTACAGAGGTGAGAGAGAGCAGAAGCAGTGACATGCAACCATACCTTTCTCTTTCAATATTTTTCATCTATCTTCTTGAATCTGAGCCGTGCATCTTTACTTTGGCTCCAAGTATGATTTTTGATCGTTGATAAGTAGCAGAGCACCATTGACTTCTCTTTCTTCATTTTTCAATTTGGTGTTTGTATATTGACTTCTCTTTCTTCATTTTTTAATTTGGTGTTTGTATAGAGTTGATTTCTTCATTGTTCATTGATGAAACACATATGAAAAAATTACCTTTTTTGGGATTTCTTTTCTGATGAGATCTTTTCTTTTTTGCTATGGCCCCTTTTACCTCTTCTTCTTTTTTGAAATCGAAAATTTACTTTTTGAACTTCGCTTTGCCCTAGCTTTAGAGTTTTTTCATTCTTTCTTTTTTTGTTTCAGAGTGATGTGATGTGAAAGAAAGATAAGAGAGAGAAGATAAAGTTTTGGTTCAATGGGTGAAGTGAAGAGTGAATTCAAATAAAATAAAATTTAAGTTCAGAAGAGTGAGTTTTGATTATGGATCATCGATGGACTTTTGTTTGGATATGAACCAATTACTTTCTTTTTTTTTATTTGGCTAGAGACTTGTTTTTGTTCCTGATGAGAAACATTTGAAGTGAAAGCAAGTGAATATTGGGCCATGATTGAATATGTGTGTGTGCCAGATTATATATGGCTTGAGTCATTGTTTCTTGGTCTAATTTCAATTCATTTAAATTCTGCACACTAAACAAAATACATTACACAAATAATGTGATATTAATTTAAATAATATTTAGTTATCATCTTAATTATAAACTCATCATCATCATCATCATCATATAAACACACACAATATATATATAGATCTGGTCTGTTATAAAATAGGCATAGGTTTAGACTCTTATAAAACTCCTATCAGGTTAATAGGCTAGGCCCAAACTCATTAATTATCTTATTGGCCTAATAGGGCCTGTTAATACATAATTATATATATAAATATTTTTTTATTATTAATAAAATTATCAAATATTTTAAATTTATTATATTTAATTATAAATGGTTTTATATATTTTAAATACTTTAAAGTTTAAAAATTCTTATAAATATTAAATATGATATATTACATATAAGTATGTTTATTAAAAAATAGTTTTTTTAAATAATATTTTTATTTTTGTAAAAAAAATTATCAGGCCTTTTAACAGGCTTTAAGTCAGGCCAGGCTGAATAACAGACCATACTTAGTACTTTAAAAAAAGTCTATAGCATGCTGCAGACAAGACTCAGACTAATTAACTACATGACAGGTTAAGCCTGTTAAGAATAAAGTCTGACCTAGTTTAATCTATTTTCACCTTTACCGGCCATACCCAAACAGAAAACAAATAGGTCGACCCAAATCTATCTTATACTTGATCAATCGTTGAAAAAATCCTCCCCATTCGGGTCGGGGTGGAATATAATGGTTTGAATTGCCATCTCTAGTTTCATTTATTTATTATGTGTCGATACCAGTACGAAATACATATGGATACAAATATATAATATTTATCAAGTTGCGAGAGCCAGACCGGTCATTCAGCCGGTCAAGTGACTGGTTCAATGATTTAATGGTTTAATTGGAATCGAATCGTAATTAAACTGGTTTAATTAAATATACAGTAAAATAAAAAAAATTTAATATATAATAAAAAATTGAATATAGCATTAAAAAATTAAACAAATTTTTAACTAAATAAAGACACTACTCATTAGTAATCATAATCATCATTAAGTATTCCATTGTTCCCATCATAAAGATAATCCATATTACAAAATTGAATATAACATTCAAAAATCTAGAATCACAGAATCCAGAAACCAAAATATTCTATATAGCATTCAAAATAAAAAATAAAAACTGAAAAGTAAATTTTGAGTGGACATCAAATTGCAAAAGATCCTTTTATATTTTCTGTAACAAACAAATCACACAAGCAATCAGCATCCATTGAAAATAAGATAATTTGTTCATAGCAAAGTTCTGCTATAGGATTTGGACCAACGATGTGCTTGAACAATTAAACACACACTTATCTTCAATTGAAAATAAGATCATTCATTCATAACAAGATCATCCATTGAAAACTCTTCTTCCAATATCAAATTAGAGATAAATCTAGTTGAAGAGTACAAATATCTTAATTGCATATTGACACATTCATTCCTAGCAAAGTACCATCAACAACTCAGAATTAGAAAAATTAAAAAAATTAGGAACCAACAACTCAAAAATCAGAATCAGTATAACAAAACAAAGCTCATAAATCAGAACCAATATAACAAGTCAAGTTTTTGAAGGTGGCTGCAGCTCTGATAGGGTTTCCAAAATCCAGACCAATATATCAATTCATATTCATACCATTCATATGGCATTCAACAGAGCAGAATTGAAAAAATAAAAAATTGAACAGAGTAGAATTGAAAAGATAAAAAAAATTGAAGAACAGAGTAGAGCAGATTTCTAAAATTCAACATACATCAGATTTATTCAACATTTGATTAATCATATAATAAACAAAATAAAAAAATTAAAAAAATAGAACAAAAAATAAAAACAGAAAGAAGTCAAAGAACAGAAGAAGAGCCAGAAGCCCATAACTAACCGCAAGAGAAGTAGAGAACAGAAGGTCAGAGCCAGACGACCCGCGACGGTGATGCGACGACCCGCGACGGTGACCAGACGACCCCCCGCGACGGTAAGGCAATTGACAGCATCTGTTTCGATTGACGGGAGTGGCGCTTGGCTCCAGCGTCTTTTCGATTGACGGCAGTTGTCCTTCGTAGGCAAAGCTCGAGCCACGAAGATTTTAGGGTTGAGAGTGGGAGTGTTCTTCGAAGAGATTAGGGGTTTGGGTAAAGTGGCTGCAATGCCTTCTTCAGCCTTTTTTTCTTCTTTCTTTTAAGCCAAACGACGCCGTTTCGTTAGCTGGGGCGGAGAACGAGTACCTGCTGAAACCCGGCCAGTTTGTCTGGTTCGCCGGTTAACGACCAGTTCGATCGATTTTTTTTACTGATTTTTATAAGACAGTTTTATAGGTTGACCGAATCGACTAGGTAATTGATTTTTGGTTAACTCGGTTAAATCGATAGATCCGGTCCGATTTTCAGAACATTGATATTTATAAAAATTACAATAATTATCCTGATGTATTTATGAATAATTATGTTTTGTGTAATAAAAAATACAAAAATATTATTTACACATTAAAATTAATCACTACAATTAGTTATTATGTATTTATATATATATAATTTAATTTTTTGTGTATTTTATATATATTTTACTCTGATAACTAATTTTAGTGTAGAATTGCCTTCTAATCAGTAGATTTAAAAAAAAATTAAACGTGCATTTTTTCCAAATAACTCGAGTACACAGCACGTATAAAATTGAGAAAATATATGATTTGGTGGGAAATACAAACCATGCATAATTGTGATGGATGCGGATAGGATCCCAATGGATGTAGGTTTGTAGCCTAATATCATAGTAAGGATAAGTGGTCTCGTTGATTTCTTATTTTTACCTAAAATTTAGGTAAAATTGGACAACAATCAGCCCATTAATACATAATAATTCTCAACATCAAAAAATTCTATCCAAACAAAGACAAGAAAAAAAATTCAAATTCACTTCTGTTGAGAATTTTTTTTACTGTATCTCTTAGTTTGACAGGTCAAGAATTAATTTGTTATAAATTAAAGTTTTATTTAAAAAAAATATATAAAATCAACTCTTAATCAGTTAAAAATGAAATAATTTAATTAATTATAATTAATTTTATTAATTTATAATTTAAAATATTTTTTAAATTATTGTTAACCACATTCAAACTTGAATGAGAGATACGCTACCGATATTTCAGGAGAAAATTACAGAACAGACACAGTGAGCCTTCAGTCTCACTATCCTCCTTCCCTCTCCAACTAGCACCGTCCTCCTTTTTTCTCCCCCAAAAAGCATAGCCGCCTACCTCCTTCACCGTCTTCACCCAATAACTCAAGCTGTGTCGCCGTCGTCACTCCTCCACCGTACTTGATCGTATCATATACCTATGTTCATTTGCAACAATGAAGGTTATCTTGTATTTATTCAACCTTGTTCTCTTCACATATTTACAGGAATTGTTTGTTTGAAACTAGCTAGAAAATACACTATTGTAGATAGGTTGAAATATGAAAGACTTTATAACAAAGGCGTTGACTCCTCCATGACGAGTGAAGGTTTCAAGCAGCCGAAATAATCTACCATAGTTTTAAGTGAATGAAGATTTGAGATCATGAACAATTATAAAAATATAGAAAAAAACATTCATTTAATATGAAAAAAAACATCCTGATACTTAACAAAAGAAATATTCAGTTATATTTTGACAAAAATAATTAGATATCTATAAAAATTAAAAAAATTTATGAAATTCTTAAAGAAATCGAAACATTCACATTTGCAATACAAAAAAAGTCAAAAAATATATAAAAGAACATCCATTTAGTATGAAAAAGAAACATTCTGATACTTAGTAAAAAAACATCCTAATGTCTAGCACAAGTACTATCCACATAGAGGTTTTTTATTCATCCAAAGATATTTGGCTAGTTTTTTACTGGTACCCTCTCAGTTCCTTAGCATTGTTGTTTATTTAAAGATTTATTACTAATCAATGAATTACTGCACGGACAAAACATGATTCGAACTCTTCCACACTTTATTTAAACAAGTCAGTGATGTAATTAATAAACTAATCCAACTTAATTAGTTTTGGTGAGATATATTTCAAGCGTTTGCTGCGTAAATCGGCGTGGATGAGGCTTAATAACGTATTGCTAGCCTAAAGCATATCAAAAACAGAGAGAGAGAGAGAGAGAAGCTGGCCAAAAAGGAAAGAAAAGAAGAAAAATGATGTATCCTTGGATCCACCAAAGGCTTAATTATTCAGCTTGTGATTCACATGTCAGCGTTGTATGACTCTTATCTTTTATTTTTGGGTTGAGCATCTTGCCATCTTGCACGCTTACATGAATCACTTCAATAAGATGCATGAATATTTAATTCAAGAGAACTGTTAATACGTTGGTCAGCCCAGATCGTAGTCTCGGTTGTAAGTCTTAGAAAGGCAGTGAATCCGTTGGTTAACGAGGGTGGTCCCGTAGCTCACAAAGTTCTAACCATAAAATGGCTAGTTTATTGAGAACGATGAGTCGTTTAAATCTAGGAAAAAATAATTCCTTAGTAATAAAAACAGATAATGATGAAGCCTCCACCTCTGGAACTAAAAATGAATTAGAAATAGCCAAATTAAAAGAAAGTTTTCATAATTGGAATATACCTATAGTAGAAAAAGATAAAATATATAAAAAGAGAAACTTTTGGGAAGGAAGAAATTATGAAATCCACATGTTAGAATATTGTAAACCAGGAACGAGTAGTAATAAAATTATCACCATCTTAGAAGAAGATAAATTGAAAGAACATAGCAGTAAAGGATATAACTTCATCCATATAGGATTAATACAAGTAGCCATAAAGTCTAATTTTAGAATCGGAATTAATCTGCCTATATTATTAACCTTAAGAGATATCAGATTAAAAAATTTTAGTGATTCATTAATAGGAATATTAGAAAGTAACTGTCATGATGGACCAGTTTTTTTTAATTGTTACCCAAATTATGCTATGAATCTAAAAAATGAATACACCTGGCAAGCTTTAAAATTGCAAGTGACATCTGATGAGACCATTATAAATGAAAAATATGATCCATTTGAAATAATCTATAGGATATATTATAAAATTACTAAAGTTGATTATGACTTTAGAGCATTAAGACAATCCTCAAAAGACGAAACGATAATTATGCATGCAAATCTAAAAAGATCTAATATACAAACACTTAGAAGATTAAGACATGAAGAATTAAAAAGTCGTATGTCTGAAGAATGGATAATACCTGATGGTATTGAAGAACCACAAATACAAAATACTAGAATAAGGAAAATAATAAGAGAAGGACCTGATATTAGAATTAGGATGAATAGATCCCAATCATTAAGAATTCCTGATAATGTTGAAACTATTAGTCATAGAAATTCTATAGATAACTCATCAATAGGAAATATTGATGATATTGTAGGAATTGATAACAGAAGGCCACATATAGCCACTGCTGTATATAAATCACCTTCAGAATTTGATCCAAGGGAATCACAAGTTTTATCAGTAATTATAAAGGAAGAACCATTTGAGATTGATAAAGAGTGGATAAGACAAGATTTTAATGCTGATTATAATAAATCACTAAGAGATTGGTATTTTACCAACCATTCAGAAAATGAAATTATTAGACTAAGAGAACTATTCTATGATTTTATGAAAGAAAATAGAATTAACTTATACTTCTTTGACTGGTACGTTAATTATTACTCCAAACCCGATAAGAAATTATGTCCTTTAACAAAGCCAACCGTTGTTTGGAAAACAAGCTCAGGATCAGTAATAGAATCTGAATATCCCCTAAAGAAACTATTAAAATACCAATTGAAAAAGACTTAGAAGTTGAAGCAATACCCTATAAAGATAGCAATGCAGATGGAAATATAGAAAAAAGAGATATTAAGAAATTACATCAGCAATTAAACTTTACTAATACCATGTTAGATATAATGAAAAATCAGTTAAGAAGAATGGAAAATATGGAAAAAGTTATTAAGGTAGAAAAACCCATAGAAAAACCTA
>NC_029774.3:114057987-114062045 GCF_000817695.3 Arachis duranensis | reverse complement strand
AGCACTTTTTGCTACCAATATGGAATAACTCCTGAAAAAGCACCTAGTGGACAGCATAAAGTTAAAAGAAATTTTTTTTATAAAAAACCTAAATATAATATAGACAAACCCCTTTATTATGAACAGAAATATCATAAAAAATTACATAAAACCCCTAAAGAAAAACCTAAATTTTCTAATAAGAAAAAACAAGTAACATGTTGGAAATGTAAAAAACAAGGACATTTTGCTAATAAGTGTACGACAGAACAAAAAATAAATAAAATAGAAAATAAAGAAATTAAGCATGCTTTAACAGCTATACTAATCAATTCAGAGTCAGAAGAAGAATCAAGTTATGGGATTCTTCTGAAACTGAAGAAAGCTCAGGAGAAAATAGTGGAAAGGAGGAACAGGATAATAATAATTGTTTAGGAATAGGATTATGTAACTGTAGAAACTGTAAAAAAACTGTAAATGTTTTAACTAAAGAACAAACTTTTACACTAGTTAAAATAATTGACAAGTTAGAAGATACACCATTAAGGGATGAGTTTATAAGACAATTAGCTGAATTAGTTAAAAAAGAAGAAGAAAGTAAGCAAGAAATAAGACCAATAGAAATAAAAGAAATTTATAATCGTTTTAAAAATTCACAAGAAGAAGTTTCCCTTAATTCTCTCAAAGAAGAGATAAAAAGGCTAAAAAGAGAAGTTTCAGAATTAAAACAACAAAACATTAATATGGACTACATATTACTAAAAATAGAAGGAGAAAACATAATAAAAATCCAAGAACAATCTTTGCAAAATAATGAAGGGACTAGTAATATAACAATTCCTGAGAATTATATTAACCTAGGTAAAGAAAATTATATAAATATTTTAACATTATTAGTAAGTCAAAAATGGTTCACTACGATAACTTTAATAGTAGGAGAAGAAAAATTTGATTTAATAGCTATGGTAGATTCAGGAGCTGATGTTAATTGTATACAAGAAGGATTGATACCCACAAAATATTATGAGAAAACTACAGAAAGAGTCTTAATGGCAGAAAATGACAAAATGACTATAGACTATAAGTTATCTAAAGCAAAAATTTGTAAAAATAGGGTATGTTTCGCCACTACATTCTTTTTAGCAAGAAATATATCTCATCAAGTTATATTAGGAAATCCTTTTACTTTATTATTATATCCCTTTAGTGTCGATATTGACGGAATAACTTGTACAAGAATCCCCAATCATCCTGTCCATTTTGAATTTCTCACAAGACCAAAACAGCATGAACTCAATATGTTACAACACCTATCTACACATGTTAGTGTAATGGAAACAGAAGTAAGACAAATTAATTGTTTGAGTCTAGAGAAAATTTTACAACACTTACCGCGTCAAGTTAATATTATAGAAAGGAAGACAAGACAAATTAACTTCTTAAACCAAGAAGTTACACATAAAAGAATAGAAGAACAATTACAAACTCCAGAAATACAAGATAAAATAAAAGTAATTGAAGAAAAAATTAAAAAAGAATTATGTAGTTTAAATCCCACAGCTTTTCAACATAGAAAATTACATGAAATATCTTTACCATATGAAGATGGGTTTAATGAAAAAGATATACCAACCAAGGCAAAACCAATACATATGAACAAAGAGTATCCAGAATATTGTAAAAAAGAAATACAAGAATATCTAGATAAGGGACTAATAAGGCCTTCAAAATCACCCTGGAGCTGTACAGGCTTCTATGTGATGAAAGCATCTGAAATAGAAAGAGGTGCTCCAAGATTAGTTATCAATTATAAACCTCTAAACAAGGTATTAAAATGGATTAGGTATCCTTTACCAAATAAAAGTGATTTAATTAAAAGATTAAATAAAGCAAATATCTTTTCAAAATTTGATTTAAAATCTGGTTATTATCAAATTGCAGTAAAAGAGAAAGATAGATATAAGACAGCTTTTATAGTACCCTTTGGACATTACGAATGGAATGTAATGACTCAAGGATTAAAAAATGCCCCAAGCGAATTCCAAGAAATAATGAATAATATATTTTACCCGCATATAGAATTTATTATAGTATATCTCGATGACGTATTAGTGTACTCAAAAGGAATAAAGCAGCATATATATCATCTAGAAAAATTCATGGATATTATAAAAGAACAAGGATTAGTTTTATCAGAAAAGAAAATGAAAATTTTTACAACTAAAGTAAGGTTCTTAGGATATGAAATTTATCAAGGAACTATAGTACCTATTAAAAGAGCCATTGAATTTGCAGATAAATTTCCAAATGAAATAACTGACAAAAAATAACTACAAAGATTTTTGGGATGTTTAAATTATGTAGCAGAATTCTTACCTGGAATAAGAGTTACATGCGAACCTCTTTATAAGAGACTAAGAAAAAATCTACCTCCATGGACAAAAGAAATGACTTCCATAATAATAAAAATAAAAAATGCGGTAAAAGAAATACCTTGCATAAGTATACTAGACCCATCGGCTAAATTAATTGTAGAAACAGATACATCAGAATTAGGATATGGAGGAATTCTTAAACAAATACCTCCTAATAACTCAAAAGAACAAATAGTAAAATATCATTCAGGAATTTGGAATCAAGCTCAAAAGAACTACCCCACAGTCAAAAAAAAAAATACTTGCCATAATATTATGTGTTTCAAAATTTCAAGAAGATTTATTTAATAAAACCTTCTTAATAAGAACTGATTGTAAAGCAGCTCCAAATGTTTTAGAAAATGATGTCAAAAATTTGGTTTCAAAACAAATATTTGCAAGATGGCAAGCTATTTTATCATGTTTCGATTTTACTATTGAACATATAAAGGGAGAACTAAATTCACTCCCTGACTTTCTTACTAGAGAATTTTTGCAGGGAAAAATGGAACAAAAAGCAGCCTCCAGTGAAGATTATGGTCAACCTTTTGACCAAATAAAAGAAACAAAATTACCTATTACTGTTGTACCAGCAAAACAATTATCATTAAGACCTATGACAATGTCACAGGTTGTAAAAGCTGCACCATCATCGTCATCACCTTCTAAGAGCCCTTTAATTACTACTAATAATAAATTCACATTACTACAACCATCTGACCTCTATAATACTCAACCCTTGAAAGAACAATTTCCTTACTATGAAAAACCCAATCCTATAAAGATATTAACCATTGAAAAAGAGTGGTTCAAAAAAGACAGAAAAACCCTATACAAGACCATTTTTCCAAATACTTTCCATTATATTCCTATTAACCCACGAAAAATCCAAAAATTTTATGAATTCATATTAGTAGACACCGGATCCATTGAGTTAACACATTACAGAGATTCCAACACCAAGCAGCCTATTTATTCAAAAATAAAAATTATAAAAATATTATCCTTGCAAGATTGGAAAATACCCCCATATCAATCTAAAAGCTTCTTATTAAAATTTGAACCTCAGAACTATACCTACTATGATTACCAAGAAGTTTGGAATCATGTTTTATTTCTATCACCAAATTCCCATTCTTGGTTCATTTGATTCAGAAAGGGGATATCATTACAATTTTTTAAATGGTTTCAAGCATGGTTCCAGAACTTTGGACCAATGGAAGCTTTCTTCCCAAAAGAAGCCAGTATGGCGTATGAATACTTTAAAAGCAAGTCATCATTCCTTCAAGAATATAAGTTCATTTCATTCATAGCAGCCATGGGAATAAGCTGGATTATGACATGGGAATATGATTCAGCAGCATATGAAGAATCTCCAAGCATACAATATCTAGTAAGAGTAATAAAAATTAAATGGTGGAACAATATGATATAAATTTACTAAGAAGAGCAGCTATTGATCAATGGTTAACAACATCACAAAAGCGTCCAGCAATAACAGCCTCAAGCACCACCAATGAACAAATAGCTTATAAAAAAGAGACCCAATTCTTAGCACAAAAGAGACAAATTATGGCAGCCCTAGCTGCAGCAACCTCAGAGGAAGATATCCAAAACTCTCTACAAGCAATACAGACCGTACCTCTTGGAGAAGACGAAGAGGTC
>NC_029774.3:114028112-114057831 GCF_000817695.3 Arachis duranensis | reverse complement strand
CAATCATAAAAAAAAGAGAGAGAGTAAAAAGTAAAAAGTAAAAAAATAAAAGTAAAAAGTAAAAGCAAACAGTGAATGTCGGCAAACAGTAAATGTCGGCAAACAGTAAAAGCAAACAGTACTGTCGGCAAATAGTACCCAAATAGTCATCATTTGGGGTCTATAAATACCAAAGGCCTCACTCATTCAAGATCATCAAAAACTTGAAAACTCAAGAAATCTCTCTACTCTTATATCTTCTTACTTCATAAATTCTCCAAGTATTTGTAATCATCTTCAAGAAGTGTATCAACTCTGCAAGCAATAAAAGTACAAGTTCATCTTTGTAAGCTTACTATCTTTCTTTTATTTATTTTATCAGTTATTATTCTTATACCATGAAAGAGTTTTATAAAAGGCTTAGATCTTTAAAATTAGTTAGAAGAAATATGAAAACAAGAGTAATGGCAATAGATAGAAAAATAAGAGAACTAATAACTGAATCTTCGGAATTAAAAGTAGAAATAAAAAAGATGGACAAGAAAATAATCAGAACAAAAAAACTTCTACAACAAATTAAAACCAAAAAATCAGTAAAAACCGCCAGACAAACTATTAAGAATAAACACATTCATTATATTAGAAGGATGCATTACTTACATGTAGAAAGTATGAGACAACTTTTAGAGATAGAATCAAGAATACATATATATAACGTTCAAAGAATGAATGGCAATCCCCAACCTACAGTACCCGTACAAGATCTAGAACCTCAACCTTTACAAGAAACAAATCAACCTATAATAGCCCAACCATTCTTTTATATATATATATAGAAAGTCTCAAAAATTAGTATTTTTATTAAAATTACATTTAATCAGAAAGTCAACAACAGCGAATTGAAGTCAGTGTTCCCCACCAACCACATATGTATGCATGCATAGTTATGGTCATGGTCATGCATGTGGTTCGGTTGAAAACCCAACCCATCAACATCGAAGCTCTTTATTTGTGAAAATAATTAAACACATGCAATAATTTCCTGTAATTTTGCATAGCTCGATGAAAATTTAAACCATTTTTATGTATTTGGTCGATTTTTATTGTGATTATCATTATGACATACAGGATTGATATGGCTATGGAATTTTGACAATATTTAATAATAAAAAATTATAACATTAATTTTTAACTAAATTAAACTTAAAAGTTTTGTCACAGATTCATAAGCCACATCCAAAATTCACCATTTTATGTTTAGCATTCTATCATGCTATCACTGTCAAAGCAAACAATAATTAAGGAACTTTATTTTTAATGACATGTCAGGTCATTAGCTTAATTAATAATTTCTATATCTTAAGGTGGGAACGCGCTCGGATTACTATATTAATATAGTCTGCAAAACCTATTTTAATAACATATATAGGCTATTTATCTATATAGAATTAAAGTAGTATATAATGGCCCAGACAAGTAAGAAGTAATATAAAATACTTACTGCGGACCAAAGAATTATGTATAGTCTCACTCAAATTAAAGCCTAAAGATATGACTTTGTTAATTATTAGTTGCTTTGAATTATAAAGGATTCTTTTCTATATATGGATGCGAGCTATTTAGAGGTAGAACACAAACACTAAAATTAAGTAACACTTTGATTAATGCAGTGTAACACACCAACAGCACGCAAGATCTGGATTATTGAAGTTTATTTGAATAATATAATCCTAATCCATCATACACCATATATAAGGAAATTAATTTTCTTTTTTACTTTATTAACAGCTATTGGGTCACGTACTTTGTCTACTAATCAGAATTACGAAGAAGCGATTCAGACCTTAATAAAAATGTATAAGGATTTTAGTTTAAGATACAAGACTAGAAGAAGAAAAATAAAGGAAAAAAAAAAGAGTGTTTTAGTATATCACTTTATGTCACTAGCTGGAGCTATTCTTTGTAAAATGAGTGGAGGAACTTTAATTTGCTTTTAAAATAAATAAATTAAATTTCTAGCTATATAGAGCATACCCAAAAATACTTAATTAACTAATCTGATTATTCCTTTAAACAAACTGGGTCCCTGTGCTTGGAAACTTTCCATTTGATGTTAACCGATTTAGACTTAATTATTGAAGTTTCATTCTCTGTTCCTGCATGTGTGCTTTCTTTCTTTTTTTTTTTTATTTCTTCTTTCTTTTTCATCCATGCATATATTGTGAGGTTTAACATTGTATGATAGGACAATAGATTTTTGTGAAGAATATATAATAGAGAGAGGCCACTTGCATATAAAAGAAAAAATTAAAGACTAAAGTGTCATATATATGGCTCGTGTATGTGAACAATGTATTTTGATAATGATATTAAAGAGTTTCTTTTAATTTCCAAGCTAGTTCGTAACCATCACTAGTCATGTGCTCAATGCTAATATATTATATCTGTCATTTTTATTCTTTATAAGCTTGACAATTAATTATTAGCCAACACGTCTCTTCATTAGTTTGTTCTTCATCACATCCAAGCAACCTCCAAAAAGGTTTTCTGAAATGAAAATCATGTGTATTAATTATTATTTGCTAATAAAGGCAGGCTAGATGTCTGTGACACGATTAAAGCTAAGAGACACTGGAATCCTAAGTTTTCTTTTATTGTTCAATTATTTAAAAATGATCGATTTTACAACATCGAACTAGCTAATTAATAATAGAATTCCATTAAGAAGCCAATAGAGTATTTATACAATGTGTATAATGGACTATTTATTTGACTCAATATTAGTTAAAAAATGAACATCCAGGATAAAATATTACTAATTTTTTAAACACAATACACCCATACTATCCAAAATAACCATCCAGATACTAGGAATAATAAATATCTGATATCCTACTAAATCGAACATTCTTATATCCCCATTATATACATTATAGATTATACAAATACTCTTGACTCCTTGTACTTACTCTTAATAATATAGATCCCCAATTAACAAAAACCCCTAAAATCTCAAAAGGAAAAAAAAAGGTTATGTATATCTTCTTCCTAATGGATTGACATGATGAATTGAAAGATGTAATTCTTGTTATATATATTTGTTGACAGAAGAAATATGTACTTCTGTAAGTACTTAATCATTTGGTGGATATTAATAGAGGACACAAATTCAAATTTGAGAAGACATAATAGGGTTGAAGATATGTGCAAATTTAATGTATATTATTAAATTAGTGACTAAAATTAATTATTAATATAAAATATATATTAAAAATAAATTAAATAATATTCTCTGTAGACATGATACATGACAGAGCACAATGGCATCGTTTGATTCATGTAGCCGACCCCATTTAGTGGGAGTAACTATTAATATAAAATATATATTAAAATATAAATATATATTAAAAATAAATTAAACTATATATATTTATATATAAATATATTAATAACTGATTTTAATAATTAATTTCAATATATGAATAATATTTTTGATAAGAATAGTTTCGATAATTCGACAATAAAATAATACATCAGGCAAGTCAACAAAGATACTTAGAAATTAAGTATTAAATAAGTAAAAAAAAAAAGAAGTAGAATAGTCAAATTGGCAAAAAATAGGATGCAATTAACATGTGGGAGTAATTTTGATCATAATGGATAAGTACTACCGTAAACGTAGAGACTGTAACTTGACTCTCAAAGTATGATAAAAATATAGGTAGTTAATTTTGGAAAGCAAGTAAAGCAAAAACGTGAATATAAGATTAATAACTATTAAGAAAAGTTCAGCATATAACAAATTTTTTTTCTATAAATAAGAGAAGAAGAGTGATAAGGGTAATAAATTTTATAATTTGTAATTATTAATTAATTATTATTGATATTTTTAATAATATAAAATATAGTATGAAATTGTTTATTTTTTTAATTAAGTACTAACCAAATTTTAATAAAAGTGGTCACGTCTAAACTTTTTTATAAAAGAAACCTAGAATTAAGAGAGAGTTTTAATTCAACACCACAAGTTTCACTAAAGTTTTACAAAAATTGTGAGTCACACTAATGTTAGGAAAGATTATAAAGTGCAAGAGCATGCGAGTATTAAGAGTTAATTTTTCTAATTTTTTTATCGTTTCATTTTTAGTTTAGTCATTTCTTGTTTTTAGTTGATTTTTTTATTATTCTATATTTTTAATATAAAAATCATTTAAATAAAGATACTTAAAACATTTTTTTTAAAGATATTTTTTAACAATTAAAATTTAACATATGTAATCGATTAAACCATATTATTTCTGTCATAATTAGATCGGACAAACCGATTTAACTGAAAAATTGATGAACTAAATCTTAAACCGGTCTAAATTAACTAATTTTAATAAAAATAATATAATTTATTCAATTATATGTATTGAATTTTAATTACTAAAAACTATCTTTAAAAAAAATGTATTTTAGATCTTTATCTAAATGATTTTCTTCCAATATTCTAGCATGTTTTCATTCTTTTTTTTTTAAGTTCATGCTCAAGTTTGTTTAATCCAATTTAATCTTTTAATTCACGTTAAATATAAAATTTATTAGTTATTTCTTCATTATTTGCGAATTAAGTTAATGTCGGTACTATAGAATCGAATTTACTTTTTTAAAAAGATTGTACGTCCAAATTAAGATCATTCATACAAAATTTAATTGACACATGTGTCAAAGTCAAATAAAAAACAAGCAAAATAATTACTTTATAAAATATATATTAAAATAAATTAAACTTAAATACACAGCATTTATCATTTTATCCTTACAGTATATAACTTGACTATGTTTTTCACTCAGAATATAATATTATGTACGTAGTTTAGTAGTTCCTTGGTTGGTATGATTCAAGGGGGTAAAGCTATCCTCTCGCTCCTTCCTTTAATTCCACGAATTGAAGAAATAGTGGTCCAATTTAAATGTGTGATTTTCTGCTTTATTTAGTTCCTTTTTTTTCCCTCCATTCTTTGAATTAATAATTTCCTCATTGCATAAATAAATCACTCAGTTTGGATTCATATCTGCATGGAAAGTAACTAGCCGTATATGACGTATCGCCATCTCTTTGCCTTTAATAATATCATATTCTACGTCCAAATAAATAATAAAGCTTCAAAATCATGTGAGAAAGACTAGAGACTAGAGAGCATCACAATTTAAAACTCGTTGCTCATTGAAAGAAGTAACAAAGAAGCCACGACCTTTTTTATTCTCTTTTTCTTCGGAAGAGAATGAAGAATTGAAAACACACGACCGACCGTCATTGCTATTTTTATTGAGTTATGTTACGTATATACTAATATATTATAAAGTTAGATATCAGTATAAAATATATATTAGAATATAAATATATATTAAAAATAAATTAATATATATATATATATATAAATTCATTAGTAATTGATTTTAGTGGCTAATAATTTTAGTGTACAAATAGCATTTTTTATTTTTATTTACCAAGTGTTTGATGTGTATTTGAAACAGACTGAAAAGTGATCTTGGCCTTGAAAATCAGAAATCGGAGGTGGTGATAAGGTATGCAAGCGCTTCATGTCAACTCTAAAATGCTAGTAGAAGTATTTGTAAAAAATTCAGATATTTATGTCATTAATTAAGAGTTTTATACATATTTATGAAAGTTAAGATTGAAAAATATCTAAATTTGATGAAAGATTTATAAAAGACTTTTAAATTTTTTAATTTGTAATAGTAGATGATTTTTTTTCAATATTTTATAAATTATCCTGCCTAAAAGTAGTTACTAATATGTAATATTCACGCTTTGAGTAAATTGGATAAGTCAATCCCTATAGCTCTTAGAATGATTTCCTTGATCTAGATAGCTTCTATTAGATCCAACTACCTTTTGGGTCATGATTTTATTTGATCCAACATTAAATAATTTATTTTGATGAAAAAACATTTTCTGTAGTTGTTTGATTCATGCGAGACATACAATGCTGTCGGTTAGGATTCGTCATTTTACTCCCAAAAGGCTCATATTATGAACCCTCGAATTAAACATGCAATTTCACATTTCAATCAATTTTTTTCTTTTTTTTAAAGAAAAATACAAAAAAATTCTTTAATTTCTTTTTTACTGTACGAGAAAGGCAATTCATATGAAATTATTTTTACATAAAGATAATAAATAAAAATATAAAATAATTTAACATATTTAATTAAATTATCTTTTAATAATTTTTAATTATCATCTTGATACGAACACAACTTCATATAAATAGTGACTGTGACACAATTGTATTGTTGCTCCAACAAACTAAACAATTATAAGTCTTAGAAAAGCTGGAACAAGGTGTACCACTTATTAGCATTCAAATTAATGTCCTAAAATTTTAGTTCCGATCCCATGTAAATAAAAAAATATATATATCCTAAAAAAAGTTGATTTTATATTATTGAAAAATAACAATTTCTTAAAATTTGTAGTGATACACTAAAAGATTAAAAAGAAGAAATAAATATTCTTTTAAAAAAACATTTAAAGTTAATTCTTTTAGAAAAGGCATGTGAATAAAAAACAAATAAAGTGACATTAATATCTATTTTAATTGCAAATTAAAGACAACTCCTGGCCATCAAGTCAACAAAAGTATACGAAGTTGCGTATGAAATGGATTAAAATAATAGATCTTGTTGTTGATAAGTATCTTAAAGATCTGTTAAACGTACTAAAAAAACATAAATTTTAGATTTTTAATATACTTATGTAACATACATACAGAGTCTATGAAACCAACTGTAAATATAATAATATATATAATATAATAAAAAATAGAATTTCTTGCATGCATATGATATGAGGTAAATGAACATTTTTGCTCTTCAGCATTCATTTTATATATTGATAATGTAAACTATTTTATATACTTATCAAATTATATTATTTTTTAAATAACTATTCATATAAAAAATATTGTTAGAAATAAGATATCAAATTAAAGAAAGTATTTTGTGTATTATTCAGTCTGATCAAAAGTACAATATATAAGGAATATTTATAGGTGCTAAATAAATTAAAGTAATAAAGACATAGAATCCTACAATTAATAAATAGACACTACAACAATATAGGTTATTTTTTAGGGTTATAATGTGTAAAAGAAAATTAAAATTTGTCAAAAAAATAAATTTTGACACTATTTTAACTATGAAAATATGTTAATAAAAGTTTTGTCAAAAATAGTGTTTTTAACATATAAGCGATTGTGAAAAAAATTTAAATCTTATTTTGATAAATATTGGCTGTCAAAAATAATTTGTTAGAAAATTTTGAGAACATATTTTCTGTGATACTTATTAATTGTCAAAAATACTATTTATTTTGACACTTATTGACTATAAAATATTCTCAACAAAAAATTTTAACAAAGAATGAGATGTGATCTTGAAACTAAAGAATAAATTGAGATTTTGAAGATAAAAGAATGAGTAGTATAATCCTAAACTGAGAGCAGTGTGATGTCAAAATTAACAGAGCCTAAAGAAGAAAAAAATAGTAGAGTAAATTGAAAACAAATGAGTGTCAAAATTGAGGAGTAATTTTCTACGGTCAAATTTTTCGTCAAGAAAATATAGAAAATTTGACATTTGTGATATTTGTCAAAAATATATATTAATTTTGACATTTAATTATGGTGTTAAAAAATAAAGTGTCAAAATAACTCTATTTTCTTGTAGTGTGATATGCTATATAAATATAAACGATACTAATTGATCTAAATTGATTCTAATGATTCTCTAACATCTCCCCTCAAACTCAAGTGGGAGCTAAGGATACCTGCTTGAGTTTGGATAACAAAGTCCGGAAACGAGTTGGGTGATGAACTTTCGTGAAGAAATCAGCAGTCTGATCCAGTGTTCCAATAGCAATGAGACGAACAGCATCAATAAGAATACGTTGCCGAACAAAGTGACAATCAATTTCAATGTGTTTGGTGCGTTCATGAAACACATCATTATGTGCAATCTGGATAGCACTGCGGTTATCACAAAAAACATCAATAGGAGACGACTGAGGAGCACCCAGATCTTCGAGGAGCCAACAAACCGAGATAACCTTAGCAGTGGTATCAGCGAGGGCACGATATTCAGCTTCTGTGCTTGAGCGAGCAGTGAACGTTTGCTTCTTAGCACGCCAAGAAATGAGAGCCTCGCCAAGAAACAAACAGTAACCAGTAGTAGAACGACGATCAGTGGGATCATCAGCCCAATCAGCATCGGAGTAAGCCTGAAGGGACAAAGAGGAATGGGCAAAAAATAAAGCCCATGAAATAGAGTGCCTTTGATGTAGTGAAGAATGCGAAAAACTGCCGCATAGTGAGTAGTACGAGGAGCTGACAAGAACTGGCTAAGTACATGAATTGGATAGGCGATGTCTGGTTGGGTGACAGTCAAGTAGACGAGACCTCCAACTAACTGTCGATAGAGAGTCGGATTATCCAAAACAGTGCCATCCATTGGAGTAAATCGAACATTAGGCTCAAGAGGAGTAGACTCAATCTGACTATCTGTAATCCCAGCGCGAGCAAGAAGATCTGAAGCATACTTAGCCTGAGAGAGATAGATGTCATCATCGGTGGAGATGTCCTTGAGACCAAAAAAATAGCTTAGAGAACCAAGATCTTTCATCTCAAAGGTACGGTGAAGTGAGGCCTTGAGATTAGAGATACTATCAACATCATCTCCAATAATGATCATGTCATCAACATACAAAAGTATAAGAACAACTCCACGTTTGTTTTTACGAATGAAGAGGGCATTCTCATGAGGGCTAGAAGTAAAACCAAGACTACATATGGTAGTGCTGAACTTGTCAAACCATTCACGTGGAGCTTGTTTAAGTCCATAAAGTGCCTTGCGAAGGAGACAAACCTTACTAGAAGGACAAGGATATTCCGAAGGTGGTTTCATATAGACTTTCTTTTTCAAATCCCCATTAAGAAATTCATTCTTCATATCCATCTGATTGAGAAACCATTTTTTAACCGCGGCAATGGCAAGAAGAGCTCTAACAGACGTAAGACGAGTGACAGGAGCAAAAGTCTCTTTATAATCAATGCTATACTCTTAAGTACAACCTTAAGCAACCAAGTGGGCCTTATAACGGTCAACAGAGCCATCAGAGCGAGTCTTGATCTTCTATACCCATCTACGCCCACAACTTCCTGATCAGAAGGAGGATCAACCAAATTTCAAGTGTGTGCTTTTTCAAGTGCTTGTATTTCTTCCTGCATTGTTTGTTGCCAATTTGGATTTGTGGAGGCTTATCTGAATGACTTAGGTTCATGTTGATGAAGGATAGTAGAAAATCAATGATAATCAAGAAGATGAGGAGGTGGATTCCTTACCCTAGAAGAACGAGCGGGAGGAGGAGGTATGATGGTAGGAGCAGGATCATCGTCTGGTCTGGAATCACCGGGAGATGGAGAAGGCGGAAGAACAGGAGGCTGTGGAGGGTCACTCGAGATAGAATCTGTAGAATCATCATTAGGAAAAAGATCAACATTGGATTTAGTAAACAAAGGTAATTGAGTAGTAGGAATGGACTCAAAGGATGAGAACCGAGAAAACATGTGATGCTCCTAGAAGACAACATGACGAGATATACGAATACGTTTAGAGAGAGGATCCCAACAACGATAACCCTTGTGTTCAGTGCCATAACCAAGGAAACAACACATACAAGCCCGTGGTTCAAGTTTACTATGTTAATGAGACTGAAGAAGAACAAAACATACACATTCGAAAACTCGAAGAGAACTATAATGTGGGGATGTATGATAAAGACGCTCAAAGGGAGTAACATTACCAAGAACAGAAGAAGGGAGTCTTTTGATAACATGAACAGCAGTAAAAACAGCTTCACCCCAAGTACGCTCAGGACACGAAGAAGAAAGAAGCATTGCACGGACGGAGTCAAGAATGTGACGGTGTTTGCGTTCAGCTCTACTATTTTGTTGAGACGTACCAGGACAAGAAAACTCAGACAAAGTACCCTGTTCTGCAAGAAAGGTTAAGAATTTAGAATCACGGTATTCTATAGCATTATCACGTTGAAAAACCTTAATGACTTTGGAAAACTGAGTTTTAATCATAGTAGCAAAGTTGATATAGATCTGAGGTAACTCATGGCGATTAGTCATCAAATAAACCCAAGTAAAATGGGAATAATCGTCAATGAAAACGACAAAGTATCGAGCTTCGCCCATAGAAGCAGTGGGAGCGGGACCCCAAACATCAGAGTGAATGAGATCAAAAGGAGAGTAAGCAAGAGATGAATTATTGTGAAAAGATAAAGCAGGTTGTTTCGCAGCTTGGCAAGAAATGCAATCAAAAGATTCATTTGGAACCTGACCTAAAATACCCTGAGATACAAGAGGACGCAGTTTTTTTTATTGAGGTGTGGGCAAGACGTTGATGCCATAAGTGAAGGGTAAATGGAGAAGAAGCAGCACAGAGATTTGGTACAGGAGGAACATGAAGATTCTCGAGTTCAAACAACCTTCCGACCTTGGTTTCGGTGACGAGGCTAGACTCGTTGAACTCGCAACGATGAGACGAAGGCGGTGGTAAAGGCAGTGACGAACCAAAGCGTCTGAAAAAGGAGCAAAAGAGAGATCAAAGAACACTGCCGGAAGAGGAAAAAATAAAGGACTATGAACTAATTTTGATTGAAAAAAAAGAACATAAGCTTTGATACCATGTTAGAAACAAGATACCAAACTAAAGAAAGTGTTTTGTGTATTATTCAGTCTGATCAAAAGTAGGGGTGACAACGAGGCGAGTAAGGGCGGGTTTTTGCTCTATCCGACTCCGTCCCGCCAAACAAAAACCCACATCGAACCCGCCCTGCCTCTACCCACAGGTAGTAAAATATTAAACCCTAACCCGCCCCTGCGGGTACCCACCCCTGCGGGTACCCACCCCTATAAATATTAAATCTAATAAATAAAATAAAATTTTAAAAATTATATAACCATTATTTACATTCATAACATAAATTAAAATAAAAATTTAAATATGATACAATATTATTAATCATTTTACTAATTATTTTATATATATTACATATATTATATATTAAAAATATATATTTACCTCGTTAAAATCCGCCCCAGTGCGGGGGCGAGTAATTACCCGTCCCAAACGGGTAGGAGCGGGGTGGGTACTCGCCGGTTCGGGTAGTGTTGCCACTCCTAATCAAAAGTACAATATACAATGAGTATTTATAGGTGCTAAATAAATCAAAGTAATAAAGGTATAGAATCCTATAATTAATATACAGATATGTTATATAAATATAAACGATACTAATTGCTTTAAATTGATTTTAATAATTCTCTAAAAAATATAAAATATAATTATTTTTACCCACATAATATTTATGTAGGTATAAAAATGTTTTAAATTTTTATTCTAAAAAGATATATGGCCATGTTTAATTTGTTGTGTTAATGTAAAGCTAAGACAGTGTAACAGGAAACACGTAAACAAAAGTAGGGGTGGTCCCCAAACAGGTAAAGCAGCAAATCATAGTTATATAATATGATCCATAACCATATGTGGTGTATGTCCATATATAAAAGCCTCATCAAACTCATTAAATTGCGTCAAACTTAAGTGTAAAGAAACTCATAATAATGATGATGAAAGAAAGCAATAATAATAAGAAGGCGTACATGGCAGTGATCCTGATACAAGCCATATACGCAGTGATGTTCCTTCTCTCCAAGGCAGCATTCGACCATGGCATCAACACCTTCATCTTCGTCTTTTATAGGCAGGCCCTTGCCACTGTTTTCCTCGCTCCTTTTGCTTTCTTCTTCGAACGCAAAACTGCACCACCTCTCTCATTTCTCACCATCTGCAAGATCTTCTTCCTTTCTCTCTTCGGGTGGGTATACGCTATATACTATATATATTATTAGAGGAATACTAGAACGCCATCGAATTTATTATTTTCTATCATTAATTAGTTATCAATCTTAAAAATGTGAAATAAAGGATATTGTTAAATTATTAATCTAAAGAAACTAAATTGATGTCTAAAAATAATTATAAAAAATAAATTTTAATGTTTTTCTAGTATTGTTGATATTGTTATATTCATGCATCAAAATGAAAGCACTTAAATAAATAGTTAAGAATAATGGATCAGGATCACGGGGAGCTTGGACGTATATGGTATTGCGCTTATATACACTTCACCCACTTTGGCTTCTGCTACCACTAACTGCCTTCCAGCCATTACCTTCTTCTTGGCACTTTTACTCAGGTTTGCATTTTCATTTTCTATTTTTCAGCTTAACTTGGATTTTGTTTATTGAGAGTTACATATTTACATGACACTTCCAATAATTATATAAAATAATATTAAAAAATTATTAGAAATTTTTTTTTGTTATTAATTAATTATTAATTTAATTTTTATTTTTTTTAATTAGGAATCTAACTATATATTTTATTCTAAAATTTTCATAAAAGCTAATAAGGTGGCACTAAAAGAAGAGAAATCAGAGTTCGATTTTGCATTTGATTTTAAGGTTAGGTCTAAAATTATATTTTCTTAAAGCCGCCCATGTTTATTGATTGAGTATATCTCTCTTTTCGCTTTTGGAAGAAATGCGTTGTGCTTCTTCGTTTCTCAATAAAGCTAGCTAATTAAGATTTGAATACAAGAGAAAAATGGAATTAAAGGGACTAAGAGTCTGAGCTTAATTAGGCTTTGTTAAACCACAGTTAAAATCATTGTTTATCATTGAAATTTAATAATAAAGATTTGAATTGAAGACAAAAATGGAAGTAAATGTAGAGTTATCTTTTAGGGCTGTGTTGGTTCTGATGATGGATGGATTTCAGGATTGAAATTCTGAAAGTAAAGACAGCAGCGGGTGTGGCTAAAATGGCAGGTGTGGTGGCATGCTTGTGTGGAGCTGCAACACTTGCTTTCTACAAAGGTCCTCATTTTCAGCTTTTAGGGCACCATCAAATACAACCATCTTCTTCTTCTCCTCCTCCTCCTTCTTCTTCTTGGGTAAAGGGTTGCTTCCTCATGCTCCTCTCTAACTTCCTTTTTGGGATTTGGCTTGTGCTACAGGTAACTAATTAATACCTACTCTTCCTTATGTGCTTTTATTTCTATATACATAGAATTAATTAATACTATTTTTAAAATACATACAGGGTTTTGTGGTGAAAGGATACCCTTCGAAGCTGCGTCTTACGACTCTTCAGTGTTTGTGTAGCTCAATTCAGTCTTTCTGCATTGCATATGGCGTAGAGAGAAGCATTGAGCAATGGAAGCTGAGTTGGAATGTCTCGCTCGTTGCCGTACTATACTGTGTAAGTACTCATCGCAGTGCCGTATTGTATACGTATTTATTATATATGAATATTCATGCATGCATGTACAGGGAATAATGGTGACGGGTGTGACGTATTACATACAAACATGGGTGATAGAGAAGAAAGGGCCAGTGTTTCTGGCCATGTCAACGCCACTCGCTTTCATAATCACCGTCGTCTCCTCCGCAATTCTGCTGCACCAGATCGTAACTTTGGGAAGGTGATTAATTAATATACATTTATCTAAAATAAAGCATCTTTTCATTTCATATATATAACTTTTTGATGTTTGATTGAGCAGCATTTTAGGTGGGTTACTATTGGTTATAGGACTATATAGCGTTCTGTGGGGTAAGACAAGAGAGGAAATGCCCAAAGTCACAGACTTGGAGGTTGGATCGGAGCATCATCCCCCATTGCCGCCGCAATAAGCTACAGCTACTCCGGCCCATTTCTTAATTGAGATCATGCATCATAAATATATATACTATATACTAGGTTTTTATTTTATTTAATTATATATATCACTAGACTATTTGTCAACATACAGGGATCGATTGTATAGTATAATACATTAGTGTTTAATTTGTCTAAAAAGTATGAGTGGAAAAGCGTTGTTTATTTGAGACTTTTGAATCAAATAGTTAAAAATTAGGCGTTAAATCTTGCTAACTCAACTACATTTGAACAAACATGTTAGTTACAATTATTAATACCTTGTTATAATACACTAAATGACTAAAACAGTAACAGATACATTTAAATATTATTAATAAATACAATTACATGTGGCAAATAATTCAAATCATAAAAAACGATAGGGTATTCAGCTGACACATGGTACAATAAGGAATCTCATCTATCATTACATGTTTGTATAAAGTATTTATAAAAAGAAGAATAACCTTAACCTGTATTTAATTTGCACCAGTCTTTAATGTAAAAATCAATTTGCTTACACTGTTTGCATATTAGTATTTAAATTTGCAAATAGTTTTGCATTGACATGAACGATGGACTTCCCGGTTACAATTTACATTGTGATTTTAGTTTGATTTGACACGGTCAGCCCACAAATATAAATCAACAACGTAGAGTACACAACACATTTAATTAGAAAAAAAAATTAATAATAATTGAAACATACATGATGACTTGCTGTTCTAATGAATGTGAGTGGTAGCAACATCTGTTGCGTGATGATGATGATAATCTGTTACGGTTGCATCAATCTCAATTACCTTCTCTTCAGCCACAGCAACACCAACTTCTTCTTCAAATTGTTCTTCTCCTACTTTCACTCCTTCACTGCTTTCATTACTTTCTTCTGTTTTCTTTAAAGGTATCGCATCTTCTTTTGCCGTCTCCTCTTCATTGATTTTCGCTGCTTCTTTGGTTTCTTCTTTCGCTGTCTCCTCCACTGCATGTTTCTCATTTTCTGTGGAAACCTTTGCATCTTCATTCTAACACGGCACCCACCAAGAAACAATAATTCAAGGTTGCATAAATAAAACACATCCATACAAATGAAATAAAACTTTGGTATTTTTTCAAGGCGTTCAACTCTTAAATAGTGGATGGACATCAATCAGTAATTCATCATGTTACAAGAATTCTCCATTGTTTTCTTGATTTTTGTGTTTTTTTCCCCTTCCTGTATTGCGTAACTACGTTTTCTGTTTCTTAATAAAGATGGGCCGTAAAAGAGAATCACTAGCCCAGCCCATTTACAGAAAGTTGCTGGGAAAGGGCTTCAATTAAAAACATCTCTCCCACTCTCACACTCACTCATTTGTACCTACACTCTTAATTCAGTGACATTTGTCAACCAAAAAACAATAATAATAAGAGCAATTATTCAAATCAGTCTCAAAGATTTTAAAAAACAGATATTTTAGTTCCAAAAAATTAATACACAAATCAATTTTCAACGTTTTTTTTCTATCAGATATAACAGAACCCCATTCATTTTTTGGCGTGACTAACTAACGGAAAATACTGAGTTAGCACGCATACTACAAGAAAAATATTAAATACCGTCAGATTTACTATCAGATTTAGTGTCGGACATTAGCAGCGGATTTGCTAGTAGATTTGACAATAAATTTGTCGGATAAAAAAATTACTGTCGGATTTAATTTTCTGACGCTAAATTCGCCGGTAATAATTGGAAAAAAAAGAAAAAATGGCGCGATCATTACTGTAAGATATACCGGTGGATCGGTAATTCGAATTAGTATAACACTGCGTTGTGGTCTTCGCAAAGCATTATCATCGGATTTACTTACTGTCTTGCCCTAAATTCAAACTGCGAACCCTTTCCCCCTCATTTTCTAACTACTATCTCTCTCTCTCTCTCTCTCTCCTACAAACCATCTCCGGCAACCCCTCAACCAACATCCACTACTAGAAAAAACGTTTTTTTCGACGCTAAAAATCGACGGCTATTTCTGCCGTTGATATTTATCGACGGCTTGCTGTCGATATTGCTAGAAAAAAATAATTAAAAATAAAATATTAAAATCGACGGCCATGTCGTCGATAATGTTATGATACATAATATTGTCGTCACATTATCGACGAACTTGAGGATGAAAATAATTTTATTTTAAAATCGACGAAAGCCGCGTCGATTTTATTAATTAAAATATCGACAACAGTTGCCGTCGATAAATTTTAACGGTCTAGATTGTTTTCTAAAACCAAGTAAACGGTATAGATTTAATATATAAAATAGACGCATAGAGTGTCGATTGTTTTTAATTTAAAATCGACAAATTTGCCGTCGATTTTTATCATTAAAAAACACTTACCCAAAACCCTTCCCGCGTCCAGAGAATACAGAAACACAATTTCCTTTTACCCCAAAATCCCCATTTCAGCACCAACCCACGTCATTCTCCACTGCCGTCGCCGCTCCGTCACGGTTGCTTCGCCGGCGCTCCTCAACACACACACTCTCTCAACCATAAACCCTACTCCGACGCCTTACTCAAACCAAGGGTTTTCAGCGAGGGTTAGTTTCCATTCTTTCTTCTTTGTTTAGGGTTTATTCATAAGTTATTCGATTGAACATGCATTTGATAAGAATTGAATATTGTCAAGGATGACAGACAGGAGCACGTAATTTGAAAACCCTTATCGTCGCTGGTTCCAAAGTTCCCTTCGCCATTGTCGCTGGTTCTACTTGCTGTCGCTGCTAGCTCGTGCTTATCCAATGGCCTGGTGAGGGTGAGTTACCTGCTCCCCTGCTTGTGTTTGGATTCTTCCCTACTCCCCTGCTCCCCTACTTAGCTAATTAATTTGTTGATTTGAGGTTTCATATTTTAGATAATTAGTTTGTTGATTGGTTTTTAATGGATGATTTAGTAATTAGGTTTTAAATTTAGATTTTTAATTTAGTTTGTTTGTTGATTAACAAAACATATGGAGGGAGGGAATTTGTAATGCTGAACTGAACACCCAATAATTGTTGCAGTTATCTCAGTTGTTGATATTTTACTAAAAATGTGCTAGGAATTTAAGATTTTGACCCAAAAACTAGCATGCACAGTAGTTAGATCCACTAGTAAATACTAAATATTAGTAGGCTAATAGCTCTCTCTTGATTAAGTTTAAGTTTTCAATTTGGTTAGCAAATATTCTTTGATTCTCTCTCTGTATCTATCTGTGTATGTAGGTAGATTTTGTGTTGCTTTTGATGTGATGTGTTTGAAAAACTTACAACAACAACAACGTGTGTTTAGACTCTGTATTTGCTACAGGGATATAGAGGCTAAGAAACACAGATAAAGGAGAAAGTCGGGAAGAATATATTCTCATTTGGAATTTACTTACTGTTTTAAGGATTAAATATTATATATTTAATCATTTTATATCTCCTATATCAAATTCTGTTTTTATGATTTGTAAACACCTAACTGCAATCACATTTTAAAGCTTTTTAGGTTAATCTTTGAGTAGCCAAATTTCATAAATTCACTCTGGTAGGATAGGTAGAGCTCCATTTCTTGGACATGGAATTGTTTGGTTTGAGTGTTCAAAGGTACTCTTCTTTGATCATGTTCATGTTGTGCTGTTGATATATGATCTTACTATTAAGGACGCATAATAATGAGATCATGTATTTGAATTTTCTAACTTACATACAGGGTTAATGAATTTGGGTCTGTTAGCAGATATTGACTTTTGAAGATGAAGTAGTAATAATGAGCACAAACTTTTAAAAGCCTTAATACTACATGGTAATAGTATGTGTCAATGTGTCACTTTGTTGATTGCATGTTAAAACTTTGGATTTCATTTGATGATGACAGATACCAAACTAATCAAATTATTTTTTTATTATAATGTTCAAGTTTATTTTTTAATTTTTAATACAAAAACATATAATAAACAAAAGAAACTTATACAGGTAGTATATTGGCCCAACAACTTATAACATTGTGTTGGCTGTTTAGTTTGGATGATGCAGTACAGCTTCTAGGAAGAAAATTTAAAACACAGGATATATCATATTAGTTCTCTTTTGTATCTTACTTTGTATTGAAATTGACATCTTATTGGACCTTCTATTTATTAGAAATGGAACTTAGGAATTTCCATAACCTATAGGTTAACTCTCCAATCTTCATATTATTTTGTATTTATTCTGGCCTATTTTGAAGATGCTCTGGCCTGCAATAAATTAAATGGCATTCATTGTCAACACTTATAGGAAATAAATTCTTCCTTTGCTCATACATATGAATGTCCCGTTCTTGGTCATAGGCCTATCATTTTCTATTGCGGCCGTGTTGAACACGAGGGCGTTGCAAACATTTGAATCTCTTGATGCTAACACTTACAGGTCTGTAAAACTTTCTAATTTTGTTTTTGTTGATTAGTTATTCTCTCAGTTACTTAATGATTAATCAGGTTATGGAGTATGAGTTGATAACCAGTAATGAGTCTTGAAACTATGGGTCTTATATTCTCTCTCATTTACAAACAAATATTAAAAATATTAACAAGTTATATATATGTATATTTATCAAAGGAGGAAAAGTAAGAGCATTATTGAAAAATTAGATAAGACGTGGCCAAATCACTAGTTCTTAAGGGAAAAAAATGTTTCTCTGTTTATCATTAAGATAATATTCATAATAATAAACTAACAAAGCTAAAATATCCTTCTTTTTATTTCACCGATTAAATAATAATACGTTATGTCCTAAGTTTAACATTTATCAAACTAGTCAATAATAATACATTTAATGCAAACGCTTTTCTTTATTTATATTTATATATTTTCGTATTTAAAAAGTTAATAATTCATATTTAACCATCTATCTGCATCTATCTTTCTTATTAAATGACACATGCAGAGGAGAAATTAATAATAATAATTATACATATTTAATAATTATTTGATGTGATGAAACTCATCTCATCTCATCTCATCATCTTAATAATATGCTCTTTTTTGAAAGCTTAATTTCACTTTCATATTTAATAGTACTGTGTGTTAAATATTACTTTATTTCAACGGTTTGTGTATCTGATAAATATTACATGATTGGAATGCAAGTCTGGAATCACGGAATCTACGTTGCTTTCTCCTTCTTCACTTGCCTTAATCTTCCTCTTTCTTTTTTTATTTTCTATTTTTTTTCAATTATATATTTGGATTGAGTCCTGACTCAATGAAGGTCTCCTAAATACATATGATTATCATTATTAGAGTTTAATTTTGATAATCATCTTATATTGATATTTAATTGTATATGTAATTGATATTTAATTTTGATAATCATCTTCTACAAAACTGACAGAATTCATAACAGAAAGGAGTTGAAGAAGAGATTGAGCAACAGATTCCATTTACACTATCATAAGTATTGGTAGAGCTTAAGACTTCCAGAAAAGCTATTCAAGGTTTAACCTTCTACTTTTTTATTTATTTATTATCTCTGTTAAACTATTGAGTTTAATTTATCTTCATCTTTATTATCTTTGTTAAATTATTATGCATGCTTATCTATACTTATTTATATATGCTTGTTTGTGTAAACCATTCATGGTGGAAGTATAAATTATATTCATGATAAGACTTTTATTTGTTGTGGTTTCTCGTTGAAAAAAAAATTAAAAAGTGAATATTATCCCTTTGATATGTAGGAAATTAAATTCATTAATAATGGAAAACCAGAACCGAAGTTGGATGTATGATAGAACGTATGATCAGAGGCGGGGTCTTAAACCCAGTTTTATTAAAGGGGTAAATGAATTTGTGGATGCGTGTACTAGAACTGATGAATTTCTCAGAGGAGGTTTAGTTAGGTGTCCATGTGCCAGATGTCAATGTGGGACGTTTAAACAGTTGATCGACATTAAGACTGATCTATATACTCATGGGTTTAAACCTAATTATTGGGTTTGGACAGAGCATGGAGAAGAGATACCCACAGAGAATCAGATTAGGATAGATGAAGACATTGAAAGTAGCTATGCATTAGGTGGTGTTACATGAAAAAAAAATTTGATCATTATCATGAGATGGTTATTGATGCTTTGCAACCTGAGTTTCACATGTACATGCAACCAACAGTGGAGGAACCAAATCGAGATGCTAAGAGATTTTATGACCTCTTAGATTCAGTTAGTAAGCCGTTGTGGGAAAATTGTATCCATTCACGATTGTCACTTGCCAGTAGGATGCTGAGTATAAAATCAGAGGGAAACCAATCCCAGGGATCTTTTGACCAGTGGGCAACTTTGTTTAGAGAAATGCAAACAACTCCAAATGAAATTCCTGCTAATTACTATGAAGCTAAGAAAATTGTTTCCCAACTTGGGTTTAAGGAGGTTAAGATAGATTGTTGTGTCAATGGTTGTATGATATATTACAAAGAGGACAAAGATCTTAGACAATGTAAATTTTGTGGGGAGCAGAGATTTAAGCCTAGGAAGGGAAAAAATAAAGAGGTGCCATATAAAAGAATGCATTATTTGCCATTGATTCCAAGGCTACAAAGGTTGTATGCATCAATGAGTACTGCCCCTCATATGTTGTGGCATCACCAAAACCGCAGAAATGACGATGTGATGACACATCCTTCCCATGGTGAAGCATGGAAACATTTTGATACCAAGCATCCTCATTTTGCAAGCGAACCGCGTAATGTTAGACTTGGACTTTGTTCTGATGGGTTTTCTCCTAATGTTCATTTTAGCATACCGTACTCTTATTGGCCTGTTATAGTTACCCCTTATAACTTTTCACCTCATATGTGTATGAAAGACCCTTTTTTGTTCATAACGTGCATCATACCCAGAAAAGAAAATCCCAAAGCAAAAACTGATGTTTATCTTCAACCATTGATAGATGAACTTAAAGAGTTATGGGATGAAGGCGTCCTAACATACGACATTCATAGCAAGAGGAATTTTCAGTTAAAGGCTGCATTAATGTGGACAATTAACGATTTTCCTGCATATGGAATGTTGTCTGGTTGGAGTACGGGGGGAAGATTAGCGTGTCCAGTATGCATGGAGGATACCAAGGCCTTTTGGTTAGATTATGGCGGAAAGAATTCGTGGTTTGACTGTCACAGGAGATATTTACCTGAAGGTCATCCTTATAGGCGTAATAAAGTTGGTTTTAAGAAGAATGTTGAGGAGGATGAAGAACCTCCTATTAGGCTTAGCAGCGAACAGGTCTACGAAAGAGTTAGACACTATCCTAAAATAGTTGACACAGGAGGACAAGTGAGATTGAGCGGATATGGGGTGGAACACAATTGGACCAAAAGGAGTATATTTTGGGATCTCCCATATTGGAAAGATCATTTGGTTCGTCATTGTTTGGATCTAATGCATATTGAGAAGAATGTTTTTGATAACATAATGAATACCGTTATGGATACTGAAAGAACAAAAGACAATGAAAAGGCAAGGTTAGACATGGCTGTGCTTTGTAAGCGACCAGATTTGAATTTGGTGCAGGTACGCGAAGGTCATTGGGCAAAGCCTAGGCCGTGGTCGTGGTAGAGACGGAGATCGCAGTCGTGGCCGTGGTCGTGGCCGTGGCCGTGGCCGAGGTCGAAAGGGGAGGCCTAGGCTTTCTACTGGTCAGCCCCTTGACTTGCATGCGGATCCATACTCTCTTGTTGGGTCATCATCCGACACAACTGCTCCGACCAATGGGAGACCGCCACCTGTTGCTACTACTACCCCCTCCCGTCAGGAGCCTCAGATACACATGATGCCTACTCCGGGTGTGCCAAGATCATGCACTCAACAAGCCAATGAACCTTCCAACACTGCCTCACATGGTGTGCAGAGTGATCCAGCTATTGTAGCTCCCAGTCGAGTAGGATCTTGTGGGGAAAGACAAACCACATCTAATAGTACCCAAGATGCTCAGGGTCAAGGAACATCCACTGCCAGTGGTCACTCCAGCACAAGTGCTCCGAAGCTCAGATATGATGGTGCCAAATGGTTTGTTATTTGCTTTAAATTTTATGAACTAAGCATGCACTTTAAATGGTGTGCTTTTACTTGTTTAGTTGGATATTTGTTAATGAAAATATTTGCTTAACTATTTGCTTTGATTCGATATGCCTATCTTCTTAGTTCCTTTAGTTGTTATCAAAGCTAGCTTAACTATTTGCTTCCTGTGTCCAAGATCCATATATTTAAATGGTGTCATTTGGTTTTTGATGTAGTTGGCACCCACCTAAGCCTGGATTGAAGCGTATTTCTCAGGTTTTTAGGGAAAACTACAACAAGCCTTGGCTGAGTTTTGATGAGGCAGATGATGATACTCGAAAAATATGGTGGACTGAGTGGAGGGTAAATTTTATCTCCTTATGCTCCTTATGAATAATTTATGCTACTGACATGCATCACTTACACTCATCAATGTATTTTGCTTTTTTATATATGGATTTTGATTTTACATTATTGCTTTGCTTTCATTTGGATCATCAGCTTTTGATTTCTCTTCATTCGATAGAATGATTACATAAAAAATATTAAAAGAATAATAATGAGAAAGATATAAAGCTAGCAACATGGTATACACATATGACTTTGGTGAGAGAAAGTAGGTTGTCCACTTTAGACTTTAATTTATATATAAGAATTGGAATTACACACATGATAAATGAATATTCCATAAAGAGATGGTGAATAATGAAAATAGTTTTGATAAGTTCTATCTAATGAATATTAAATTTATGTCATATATGTCTATGTGTCTACCCAATAATCCAAAAGGGCATTCAGGGTAGTTATGATGTGAAAAAAGAATAAAAAGAGCTAGTCTTTTTAGCTGCTCTGATTCTGGGACATGTTGCACAAACGCTTCTTCTAGTATTAGGGTAGTTTTAATTTTCTACTACTACATATTCTGCACCCCTTGAGCTAGTCTTTCTTGACATTTTGGGACCCTCTAGAGGATTTAAATATTATCTTAGTATAGTTGATGCTGACACAAGGTATACTTGTCTATATTTACTTTACTCTAAATATCAGTTCTTACAAATCTTAATGCAATATAAGAATCTCATGGAAACTGAAACTGGTTGTAAACTCAAGCGTATACAAATAGATAATGCTAAAGAATTTTGGGAAGATACCTTCCTTACTACCACATTTAAAGAAATCTTTACTTGCTAAAACTGGCCTTGCTTTACTTGCTACTGCTGATTTACCTAAACAATTTTAGGAAGATACCTTCCTCACTGCCACATTTTTAATTAATAGATTACCAACTCCTACATTGAACATGAAGTCACCTTTTGAAATGCTAAACAATGTTAAACCTGATTATACTATTCATAAGGTTTGATTCATACTCTACAATCTATATCTTAGCATATGTCGATGATATTCTCATTACATGTGATAATGATTCTACAATCTGCACTCTCATTGCTGATATAAAGTCTTTTTTTGCATTAAAAGATCTAGGCAGTGTTAATTTTTTCTTAGGCTTAGAATTTAATATCTTATCTGATCATGATATTCACATCACTCAATCTAAGTATGTTAGGGACTTACTTGAGAGAGCGGGAATGTTATGGTATGTAATATATTACTAGTAGTATATTTACTGGTTAGTTTGGCAGTGTTTTTGTCTCAACAATATATAAGCACATCACTACTGTCAAAGCTTTTATGGTATGTGATATACTACTAGTAGTATACTTACTAGTTAGTTTGGCAGTGTTTTTGTCTCAACAATTTTAACATTTATTTTAAGTGATATTGTAAAATGTGATTTTTTTTATTCTAATGATTGAAACTACCATACCTAAGTCTCATTATTGATACAGAAGAGGATTTTTTTAAAATAGAAATGCTTTGACATTATTGATACGAAGGAGGATGATATTTATCAAGCTTGGAGGGATAGGGCTGCCAAGCGCTTGCGAGGTATGCTCCATGCCATTCGCAAAAAAGGTAACCGTCCATATTAGATCCCACCAGAAGTTCTTGGTGAATTGATGAGACATTGGGGACACTGATGCCTATAGATAATTACAGGCGAGAAATACAGCTGCCAGAAAATCGACTCGAGGTACTTCCCTTCACACTGCAGGAGGCACCACCTTTCCAGAAGCGAGATTACGCTTGGTAAATTGCTTATAAAACCCTCTTTTTTACTTTATACTATCAGTTGCCATCATAATTTATACTATCAAAATTTACCTATTCATTGAGCTATATATGCTGCTATGCTATTTCAAAACACGTTAAGACATTCAAGTCTTGCTCTCTAAACAATTTAGGCTTTAGAAGTGTCTGGTAAATAGTCATAATATTGATGAGATTCTGTGACTAAACATGCGCTAGTCTCCATGTCTCTTTACTTCAAATTGCATGAGTATCTGTCTCCTGTGGCTACTTTCCATCATCAGAATATGTCACATGAAGGTTTATTATATATAAGAAAAGAAATTAGAAGTAAAATCTGCTTCCTTGAAGGTTTATGTCAGTTGTCACTGCTTTGCTTGACAGAGCACAAAACGCTGCCAAACATGCAGATGGTGGCTGAGTCTATAATCCTATTCTGCTAGGAGTGGGAAGCTATATCTTCTTAATAATTTCTCATGTGACCGCTACCAAAGGGAGAAAAGAGAGTGGCAACAGACTGTTGAATCTTTGCGTGAGGATCTCAACACCAGTAACTCACAGATGGATCAATTTAGTCATCAGTTGAGCAGTTTGACTGAGTATGTGAGAGCCATGGGTCCTAGTAGTTCTGGATCACGTGTTCCTCCACCTCCTCCTTTTACTTTCCCAAGCTCTCAGAAAAGCACAGCCCCAGCCCCAGCCCCAGTCCCAGTCCCAACCCCAGCCCCAGGTAGAAAACTCCCACCTATTCTGCAGCGACCAGGACAACCACAGAGTTCTCAAAGGGAGGATGATTTTGACGATTTTGATGACTCAGATGATTATTTAGACGAGTATGAGTAGGTTATTTAATTACTTTACTTTGAATATTTTGTATTATTAGTATATTGCAATTTAAACGAATATAAATCTAAGTTTAGTTATTTATCTTGTCTTGAGTCTTTATGTTAGATGGTTATTTATTATTTTGATAAGTTTGTAAACTCATTATCTAATATTTAGTATAAATTTTATTTTTATATTTAAAAGTTTATTTGTCTTGTTATTTAATATTCTGTTTAAATTTTATTTTTATATTTAAAAGTTTATTTGTTTAACGGTTTACTATTTCAAATAGAAAAAAAAATAAAACATATAACTATTAAAATCGACGGCAAAGTTGTTGCTTTTAAAAGTTAATATAGACAAAATAAACAATTAAATCGACGGCAAAATTGTCGATTTTATTCATGCAAATATCGACGGCATTAACGTCGATTTTATTAAACATATTATAGACAGCAGTGTTGTTGATTTTATTGAGTTAAATATCGACAAAAAAGCTGTCGATTTTATTAAATCAATTATCGACATAGAAGACGTCGATTTTAAATAATAATATCGACGGCAATGTTGTCGATTTTATTAAGAGTGTAAAATTCTCACACCCATATTACAGACGGAAAAAACGTCGATTTTATTAAATTATTATCGACGGCCATGAAAGCCGTCGATTTTATTAGCATTTTAAAAAATCGACAAGCGTTATAGCGACCAACTGCCCCGTTTATTTTGCCGTCGAATTTCAATATTATCGACGGCTAAGCCGTCGATTTGGCCGTCGATTTTAACGACTTTTCTTGTAGTGATCGGCCACCACCAACAATGTTCAAAGACTGCGTGGACTCTTTGCGACATGTTGGTCGCTCTATCGTCGCCGTTTTCGTCACTCCCACCATTGTTGCTGCCGCCACTGCTGCATCGGTGTCATCGCTGTTCCTTATGTCGCCGAAGCTGCCTCCTTCCTCCCTCCAAGTATGTTTTCCTCCTCCTTCTTCTTATTATTTTTTAATTTATTTAAAAAAATCCTAATAATGCAACCTTGCCGGTTAGTCACTGCTGCCACCACTTCGCTGTTTGATGCCACCACTTTGTCAGAATTATCTCCTTCCTCCCACTAGATATGTTGTTCTCTTCCTTCTTCCTATTATTTTTTTAAGATTTAGTTCATGTATTAGTTTAGATTTATGACTTTTTTTTAATTCTGTTTTGATTTATAAATTTTTTAATTCTATTTTGATTATTCTGTGTTTCAAATTTTGTTTATAATTTTGATTTTGAATTTTGTTTCGATAATTTTGTGTTTATTATTATGATTTCTGTTTATTGTTCTGATATCATGAAGAATGAAAGTGATTGTTTCTGTATTATTGAGAGTTTATTACTTGAATTTTGCATTAAAAATGTTGCTGATGTATTGAATGTTTGAACTTTAGGTATAAATAAAACTAATATGCATTGGAAATTGGGGGTGGTGATTGTAATAAAAATATGTCCTGATTCACCAAAATTTCTATACTTGGTTATTGTTCCTGAAATATAATTTTGACATTCATTATTTATATTTTTTATTTTTTATTGTATTGTAGTTGCTGTACATCAAAATCTAGCTTAGAGATTGTGTAGGTTGGGTTAGAACGATAAAGCAAGTCATAAAAATAGTGGTTTCCAATAAGATGCAGAAGTCAGTGGTGGTAGTGGTGGATAGGCTATTCCACCACAAAGTGTACAACTGTTACATCAAATAAACTTCGAAATTTATGACACACGATGAACACAATTAGTGTAACATTGGTGATCGAATTAGTAACAATTTTAAACTTACCCATCTAATATGGAGTCTTTGTTTATTTCTTAAAATATTAAACTTAATTATTAGTATTATCTTTGTAACTTGACATTTTAGTATTTTAATTTTAGACATAGTTTATATACCTTATAGATTTTTTAAGATGGTTAGATGTTAATATATCCTGTAGATTTCTCAAGAAAACTTAGTAAGCGATATTTTTTGCTGTTGTTCTTTCAGATTTAATTGGATCCTTCTAGGCCTTTGAGCAAGTGCAAACATTAGATTGTTGCTGAAATTCTCAAAAAAGCATGCATATATACTCCTTCCATTGCACTAATATCCGAGAATGTGCCATCCAGCATTGAAGCACCTACTCTTTAAATTGGTGTAAGGTATTGAAAGAATCTTAGTTGTTAAATCTACAACAGTTTTACTGTTGACATAAATAAATCTGGAAATAAAGTATAATAGAGTCATTTAGTTGTTTGATAACTTATTCAAGTATAGTAGAAATGGTTTATATGCATATTTTTTGCAGCTTGAATTTGATTATGTTGTTTTGTTATTGTTAGTAAGAAAGCTTGAAATGTAACTTCTGGCTTTGTCATCGTCTTAGAAGATATCCAAACCTCCTTTATTTTTCATTTTGAGATTCTGATATCATTTCTAAATTTGTTATGGTAGGATAAATTTATTGTGTTGTGTTCTAAGGTTGATTAGCTTGTAATTTGATGGTTTGAAAACTTATCTTCTCCAATCTCTTTTTCACATAAGTATTGCTAGAGTTTAGGTTGCCAAGTTAGCGTCAATGTTTGATCTTAATACCCTAAAGTTTCAATGTCAGCTGTTTAATCTGCACGAATTACGCTTTTTTTCTGTTTATAATTATTTTCTGAGTTAATTAATTGATTGTTAATTGTCTTATTCATTATTTAGGCCATTAAACATTTTATTGACTTATTGTTTATTATTGTCAATTTTCTAATATTATTATTATTTGAGTTAATTATTTTCTGAATTAATTAGTGTTGTATTTTTTTATTTATTAGTTTAGAAATTATTAAATTTAAATATTTAAAATTATATATTAACTTTTAAACAATTTTTTAAAAAATAAAAGTTTTAAGTTTACTGTCGGTTAAACCCGTCGGTAGTTATTAATTTAATTATTAATTAATAATATACTACTGTTAGATTTTTCGGGGATAAAATTTGACGGTAAAAATTATTAGCGAAAATATTCTGATGGTAATTAGCGGCGGACGAAAAAATTCGCTGGTAAATAATTACTGGCGAGGTTTATACCATCGGATTTATTCTGACGGTAATTCTAACGGTAAACATATCACGAGCAAATTTTTTTCGTAAATCCAACGATACTCAGTGTTTTTCTTGTAGTGGTAAACTCACACATGTGGCAGTAGTGTCCACGTGCACGAGAAAGACAAAACAATTCCTAACCTTATTTTAAAAATCGGCATTGTATTAAGAGTTTTCCTAATGGAAGTCTCGTTATTCCTCCTCAAAGCTCTTCATGAAACCCTCGTTCTTCATCTGCAGGAATCGAAACATCCAAGTTCAATTCCAATATCCCGCTCATCGAGAACGACATCGTTTTTAGGGACGCTGATACTCTCCGCCAAGCCAACACAATCCAAGACCTCGAGGCTGAGGATTAGAGGTTGGCCAATGATCTCCATGAACTCAGGTTCCGAAGCGAGGAAGAAAAGAGAGAGAATGAGTGTAAGATCAAAGCATTGGAAGATGAGATAGGGAAGCACGGCCACGACCGCTATTCTTCTCAAAGGTTCCATAAAATTTTGAACAAGATTCTAAAAAAAATGGCGTCATCAGTTCAAAGAAGTGGGAACTAGAAGCAGCTTCTAGAATGTGGCAGTGTTGCTGCTGTTCTTGAGGATTTTAAACCACAAGAAAATGGGCGATCGATAGGAAAAGAGCATGTGTTGAAAAGGGATCTGTGGAGAACGTAGAGGTAGTGGTGGCTGAGAGAGACTGCGGCGATGACCTGAGGATTGCAGGACACGGGTAAAGGAGGGCACCATGCATAGTTCTGTGGGTCGAAGAGAAAGGAGAAAGCAATGGATGGGTCCTGCGAAAAGATGTAGAGAAGGTGGTTGCGGTAGCAGTGAAGGAGAGTGGAAAAGAAGGACTCCGAGGAGAGAATGTAGTTCTATGAGGATTGAAGAAATGTAACTTTATTCTCTCACTTTACTTCACATTCCAAAACAGATAGGGATCAATTTGTCTATGAGAATACCTGTATATGTTACTAGACACGTTGGATACTAAACGTGCCATCCCATTATTTTTCGATGGTCTCAAATGAAAAAATCATACGAGGAATTATTATGTCTAATAAAAAAAATTATTAAAAATTAATGTGTATTAAATTTTTTTTAAATTAAAATATATGTTCTTAAAATTCTTAAAAATTGATTTGGATAATAATAATAATAATAATAATAATAATATAGTGACATGTTTATTGGAGTTTATTTGTACTCGCTCAAGGAGAAAAAGTGATATGGTTCATTAATTATGGCTTATGAAATTACTAGTCGATAGTCATGCTTTATGCATGGAAGATGGAACACACTAAATAAATATTTGCATTATTTTTTATTCTAATTAAAATTCCATCGCTTTCACTGTCTACCTCCATTTCCTCTGGTAATTTTTATTCGTTTTTAATCTAAATATGGAAAATTATTCAAACAGTAAAACCTTAGTATTAGTACTTCTAGTCACAAGAGCTATAAGACCACCATAATGTGTACTAGAAAGCATGAAAGCAATGTCCTGACATGTTGTTTGCCATAATTGTGGATGTTACTAATCCAACGTACATACTAATTAATAATTATTATAATGAAAGCAAGAGAATTATGATCCATGATATATAGCTGTAAAGGAATTGAAATCAATAGGTCCAAAGCCTTCAAAATCAAAGGGTGGCACGTTTAATTTGTTGGGAATTTTTTTGAAGGATAGAATTAAATAAAGAGTGAAGATTTTTATTTAATTATAAAAAATGTGTATTACGCATAATAATTTTTTTTGGACATTTTTTTATTCTTTCAC